>NW_027667310.1:0-177000 GCF_963924665.1 Micromys minutus | reverse complement strand
ATAAAAGAAATTTCTGCCTTTTTGCTTCCAAATAAGAAAATTTCTGCTTATTTTTTTTTCTGAAATAAATGAAATTTCGAAAATTTTGCCCCAAAATAAGTGAAATTTCTACAATTTTGCCCCAAAATAAGTGAAATTTCTGGAATTTTGCCCCAAAATAAGTGGAATTTCTGAGTTTTGACCCAAAATAAGGAGAATTTCTGTCTGTTTGCCCCAACATATAGGGAATTTCTGCCTTTTTGCCCCACAATTAGGGGAATTTCTGCAATTTTGCTCCAAAATACGGGGAATTTCTGCCTTTTTGCCAAAAATAATAAGAATGCATACCTTTTTGCCATAAAAAAGGGAAATTTCTTCATTTTTTCCCCAAATAAGAGGAATTTCTGCATTTTTGACTCTAAATAAGTAGAATTTCTGTCTTTTTCTCCCAAAACAAAGGAAATTTCTGTCCTTTTAGCCCCAAAATAAAGAAAATTTTTGACTTATTACCCTGAAATAAGTGAAATTTCTGCAATTTTGCCCCAAAATAAGGGAAATTTCTGCGTATTTGCCCCCAAATAAAAGGAATCTCAGCCTATTTACCTCAAAATAAGGGGAATTTCTGGATTGTTACCACAAAATATTAGGAATTTCTGCTTTTTTGCCCCAAAATACGGAAAATTTCTGCCTTTTTCCCCTGAAATAAGTGAAATTTCTGCAATTTTGCCCCAAAATAAGTGGAATTTCTGAGTTTTGCCCCAAAATAATGGAAATTTCTGGAATTTTGCCCCAAAATAAGTGGAATTTCTGAGTTTTGCCCCAAAATAAGAAGAATTTCTGTCTTTTTGCCCTAACATATAGGGAATTTCTGCCTTTTTGCCCCACAATTAGGGGAATTTCTGCAATTTTGCTCCAAAATACGGGGAATTTCTGCCTTTTTGCCCGATAATAAGAAGAATGCATACCTTTTTGCCATAAAAAAGGGAAATTTTTGCAATTTTGCTCCAAAATAAGGGAAATTTCTGCTTTTTTGCCTCTAAATATGTGGAATTTCTGTCTTTTTCCCCGAAAACAAAGGGAATTTCTGTCGTTTTTGCCCCAAAATAAGGAAAATTTCTGCCTTTTTTCCCCCAAATAAGGGGAATATCAGCCTTTTTACCTCAAAATAAGGGGAATTTCTGCATTTTTGCCACAAAATATTAGGAATTTCTTTTTTTTTGCCCAAAAATAAGGAAAATTTCTGCCTTTTTTCCCTGAAATAAGTGAATTTTCTGCAATTTTGCCCCAAAATAAGTGAAATTTCTGCAATTTTGCCCCAAAATAAGGGAAATTTCTGGAATTTTGCCCCAAAATAATAGAAATTTCTGCATTTTGACCCCAAATAAGGGGAATTTCAGCGTTTTTACCTCAAAATAAGGGGAATTTCTGCATTTTTGCCCAAAATTTGGGAAATTTCTGCCTTTTTGCCCCAAATTAAGAAAAATTTCTGAAATTTTGTACCAAAATAAAAGAAATTTCTGCCTTTTTGCCCCAAAATAAGAAAATTTTGCTTTTTTTCTGAAATAAATGAAATTTCTGAAATTTTGCCTCAAAATAAGTTAAATTTCTGAATTTTGCCCTAAAATAAGGAGAATTTCTGTCTTTTTGACCTAACATATAGGGAATTTCTGCCTTTTTGCACCACAATTAGTGAAATGTCTGCAATGTTGCACCAAAATACGGGGAATTTCTGCCTTTTTGCCCGAAAATAAGAAGAATGCATAACTTTTTGCCATTAAAAAGAGAAATTTCTTCATTTTTGCTCCAAAATAAGGGGAATTTCTGCGTTTTTGACTCTAAATAAGTGGAATTTCTGTATTTCTCCCCCAAAACAAAGGGAATTTCTGTCTTTTTTGTTCCAAAATAAGAAAAAATTCTTACTTATTACCCTGAAGTAAGTGAAATTTCTGCAATTTTGCAACAAAATAAGGGAAATTTCTGCCTTTTTGCCCCCAAATAAGGGGAATTTCAGCCATTTTACCTCAAAATAAAGGGAACTTCTGCATTTTTGCCACAAAATATAAGAAATTTCTGCTTTTTTGCCCCAAAATAAGGAAAATTTCTGCCTTTTTTCCCTGAAATAAGTGAAATTTCTGCAATTTTGCCCCAAAATAAGTGAAATTTCTGCAATTTTGCCCCAAATTAAGGAAAATTTCTGCAATTTTGTACCAAAATAAAAGAAATTTCTGCCTTTTTGCTACCAAATAAGAAAGTTTCTGCTTTTTTTTCTGAAATAAGTGAAATTTCTGAAATTTTTCCCCAAAATAAGTGAAATTTCTGGAATTATGCCAAAAATTAAGTGGCATTTCTGAGTTTTGACCCACAATAAGGAGAATTTCTGTCTTTTTGCCTCAACATATAGGGAATTTCTGCCTTTTTGCCCCACAATTAGGGGAATTTCTGCAATTTTGCACCAAAATACGGGGAATTTCTGCCTTTTTGCCCGATAATAAGAAGAATGCATACCTTTTTGCCATAAAAAAGGGAAATTTTTGCAATTTTGCTCCAAAATAAGGGAAATTTCTGCTTTTTTGCCTCTAAATATGTGGAATTTCTGTCTTTTTTCCCGAAAACAAAGGGAATTTCTGTCGTTTTTGCCCCAAAATAATGAAAATTTCTGCCTTTTTGCCCCCAAATAAGGGGAATATCAGCCTTTTTACCACAAAATAAGGAGAATTTCTGCATTTTTGCCACAAAATATAAGGAATTTCTGCTTTTTTGCCCCAAAATAAGGAAAATTTCTGCCTTTTTTCCATGAAATAAGTGAAATTTCTGCAATTTTGCCCCAAAATAAGTGAAATTTCTGCAATTTTGCCCCAAATTAAGGGAAATTTCTGCCATATTGTACCAAAATAAAAGAAATTTCTGCCTTTTTGCTTCCAAATAAGAAAATTTCTGCTTATTTTTTTTCTGAAATAAATGAAATTTCTGAAATTTTGCCCCAAAATAAGTGAAATTTCTACAATTTTGCCCCAAAATAAGTGAAATTTCTGGAATTTTGCCCCAAAATAAGTGGAATTTCTGTGTTTTTACCCAAAATAAGGAGAATTCCTGTCTTTTTGCCCCAACATATAGGGAATTTCTGCCTTTTTGCCCCACAATTAGGGGAATTTCTGCAATTTTGCTCCAAAATACGGGGAATTTCTGCCTTTTTGCCCAAAAATAAGAAGAATGCATACCTTTTTGCCATAAAAAAGGGAAATTTCTTCATTTTTTCCCCAAATAAGAGGAATTTCTGCATTTTTGACTCTAAATAAGTAGAATTTCTGTCTTTTTCTTTCAAAACAAAGGAAATTTCTGTCCTTTTAGCCCCAAAATAAAGAAAATTTCTGACTTATTACCCTGAAATAAGTGAAATTTCTGCAATTTTGCCCCAAAATAAGGGAAATTTCTGCGTATTTGCCCCCAAATAAGGGGAATTTCAGCCTTTTTACCTCAAAATAAGGGGAATTTCTGGATTTTTGCCACAAAATATTAGGAATTTCTGCCTTTTTGCCCCAAAATAAGGAAAATTTCTGCCTTTTTTCCCTGAAATAAGTGAAATTTCTGCAATTTTGCCCCAAAATAAGTGAAATTTCTGCAATTTTGCCCCAAAATAATGGAAATTTCTGGAATTTTGCCCCAAAATAAGTGGAATTTCTGAGTTTTGCCCCAAAATAAGAAGAATTTCTGTCTTTTTGCCCTAACATATAGGGAATTTCTGCCTTTTTGCCCCACAATTAGGGGAATTTCTGCAATTTTGCTCCAAAATACGGGGAATTTCTGCCTTTTTGCCCGATAATTAGAAGAATGCATACCTTTTTGCCATAAAAAAGGGAAATTTTTGCAATTTTGCTCCAAAATAAGGGAAATTTCTGCTTTTTTGCCTCTAAATATGTGGAATTTCTGTCTTTTTCCCCGAAAACAAAGGGAATTTCTGTCGTTTTTGCCCCAAAATAAGGAAAATTTCTGCCTTTTTTCCCCCAAATAAGGGGAATATCTGCCTTTTTACCTTAAAATAAGGGGAATTTCTGCATTTTTGCCACAAAATATTAGGAATTTCTTTTTTTTTTTGCCCAAAAATAAGGAAAATTTCTGCCTTTTTTCCCTGAAATAAGTGAATTTTCTGCAATTTTGCCCTAAAATAAGTGAAATTTCTGCAATTTTGCCCCAAAATAAGGGAAATTTCTGGAATTTTGCCCCAAAATAATAGAAATTTCTGCATTTTGACCCCAAATAAGGGGAATTTCAGCGTTTTTACCTCAAAATAAGGGGTATTTCTGCATTTTTGCCCAAAATTTGGGAAATTTCTGCCTTTTTGCCCCAAATTAAGAAAAATTTCTGAAATTTTGTACCAAAATAAAAGAAATTTCTGCCTTTTTGCCCCAAAATAAGAAAATTTTGCTTTTTTTCTGAAATAAATGAAATTTCTGAAATTTTGCCTCAAAATAAGTTAAATTTCTGAATTTTGCCCTAAAATAAGGAGAATTTCTGTCTTTTTGACCTAACATATAGGGAATTTCTGCCTTTTTGCACCACAATTAGTGAAATGTCTGCAATGTTGCACCAAAATACGGGGAATTTCTCCCTTTTTGCCCGAAAATAAGAAGAATGCATAACTTTTTGCCATTAAAAAGAGAAATTTCTTCATTTTTGCTCCAAAATAAGGGGAATTTCTGCGTTTTTGACTCTAAATAAGTGGAATTTCTGTCTTTCTCCCCCAAACCAAAGGGAATTTCTGTCTCTTTTGTTCCAAAATAAGAAAAAATTCTTACTTATTACCCTGAAGTAAGTGAAATTTCTGCAATTTTGCAACAAAATAAGGGAAATTTCTGCCTTTTTGCCCCCAAATAAGGGGAATTTCAGCCATTTTACCTCAAAATAAAGGGAACTTCTGCATTTTTGCCACAAAATATAAGAAATTTCTGCCTTTTTGCCCCAAAATAAGGAAAATTTCTGCCTTTTTTCCCTGAAATAAGTGAAATTTCTGCAATTTTGCCCCAAAATAAGTGAAATTTCTGCAATTTTGCCCCAAATTAAGGAAAATTTCTGCAATTTTGTACCAAAATAAAAGAAATTTCTGCCTTTTTGCTTCCAAATAAGAAAATTTCTGCTTTTTTTTCTGAAATAAGTGAAATTTCTGAAATTTTTCCCCAAAATAAGTGAAATTTCTGGAATTATGCCAAAAATTAAGTGGCATTTCTGAGTTTTGACCCACAATAAGGAGAATTTCTGTCTTTTTGCCCTAACATATAGGGAATTTCTGCCTTTTTGCCCCACAATTAGGGGAATTTCTGCAATTTTGCACCAAAATACGGGGAATTTCTGCCTTTTTGCCCGATAATAAGAAGAATGCATACCTTTTTGCCATAAAAAAGGGAAATTTTTGCAATTTTGCTCCAAAATAAGGGAAATTTCTGCTTTTTTGCCTCTAAATATGTGGAATTTCTGTCTTTTTTCCCGAAAACAAAGGGAATTTCTGTCGTTTTTGCCCCAAAATAAAGAAAATTTCTGCCTTTTTGCCCCCAAATAAGGGGAATATCAGCCTTTTTACCACAAAATAAGGAGAATTTCTGCATTTTTGCCACAAAATATTAGGAATTTCTGATTTTTGCCCCAAAATAAGGAAAATTTCTGCCTTTTTTCCATGAAATAAGTGAATTTTCTGCAATTTTGCCCCAAAATAAGTGAAATTTCTGCAATTTTGCCCCAAAATAAGGGAAATTTCTGGAATTTTGCCCCAAAATGAGAGAAATTTCTGCTTTTTGACCCCAAATAAGGGGAATTTCAGCCTTTTTACCTCAAAATAAGGGGAATTTCTGCATTTTTGCCCCAAAATATGGGAAATTTCTGCCTTTTTGCCCCAAATTAAGAAAAATTTCTGCAATTTTGTACCAAAATAAAAGAAATTTCTGCCTTTTTGCCCCAAAATAAGAAAATTTTGCTTTTTTTCTGAAATAAATGAAATTTCTGAAATTTTGCCTCAAAATAAGTTAAATTTCTGAATTTTGCCCTAAAATAAGGAGAATTTCTGTCTTTTTGACCTAACATATAGGGAATTTCTGCCTTTTTGCACCACAATTAGTGAAATGTCTGCAATGTTGCACCAAAATACGGGGAATTTCTCCCTTTTTGCCCGAAAATAAGAAGAATGCATAACTTTTTGCCATTAAAAAGAGAAATTTCTTCATTTTTGCTCCAAAATAAGGGGAATTTCTGCGTTTTTGACTCTAAATAAGTGGAATTTCTGTCTTTCTCCCCCAAACCAAAGGGAATTTCTGTCTCTTTTGTTCCAAAATAAGAAAAAATTCTTACTTATTACCCTGAAGTAAGTGAAATTTCTGCAATTTTGCAACAAAATAAGGGAAATTTCTGCCTTTTTGCCCCCAAATAAGGGGAATTTCAGCCATTTTACCTCAAAATAAAGGGAACTTCTGCATTTTTGCCACAAAATATAAGAAATTTCTGCCTTTTTGCCCCAAAATAAGGAAAATTTCTGCCTTTTTTCCCTGAAATAAGTGAAATTTCTGCAATTTTGCCCCAAAATAAGTGAAATTTCTGCAATTTTGCCCCAAATTAAGGAAAATTTCTGCAATTTTGTACCAAAATAAAAGAAATTTCTGCCTTTTTGCTTCCAAATAAGAAAATTTCTGCTTTTTTTTCTGAAATAAGTGAAATTTCTGAAATTTTTCCCCAAAATAAGTGAAATTTCTGGAATTATGCCAAAAATTAAGTGGCATTTCTGAGTTTTGACCCACAATAAGGAGAATTTCTGTCTTTTTGCCCTAACATATAGGGAATTTCTGCCTTTTTGCCCCACAATTAGGGGAATTTCTGCAATTTTGCACCAAAATACGGGGAATTTCTGCCTTTTTGCCCGATAATAAGAAGAATGCATACCTTTTTGCCATAAAAAAGGGAAATTTTTGCAATTTTGCTCCAAAATAAGGGAAATTTCTGCTTTTTTGCCTCTAAATATGTGGAATTTCTGTCTTTTTTCCCGAAAACAAAGGGAATTTCTGTCGTTTTTGCCCCAAAATAAAGAAAATTTCTGCCTTTTTGCCCCCAAATAAGGGGAATATCAGCCTTTTTACCACAAAATAAGGAGAATTTCTGCATTTTTGCCACAAAATATTAGGAATTTCTGATTTTTGCCCCAAAATAAGGAAAATTTCTGCCTTTTTTCCATGAAATAAGTGAATTTTCTGCAATTTTGCCCCAAAATAAGTGAAATTTCTGCAATTTTGCCCCAAAATAAGGGAAATTTCTGGAATTTTGCCCCAAAATGAGAGAAATTTCTGCTTTTTGACCCCAAATAAGGGGAATTTCAGCCTTTTTACCTCAAAATAAGGGGAATTTCTGCATTTTTGCCCCAAAATATGGGAAATTTCTGCCTTTTTGCCCCAAATTAAGAAAAATTTCTGCAATTTTGTACCAAAATAAAAGAAATTTCTGCCTTTTTGCCCCAAAATAAGAAAATTTTGCTTTTTTTCTGAAATAAATTAAATTTCTGCAAATTTGCCTCAAAATAAGTTAAATTTCTGAATTTTGCCCTAAAATAAGGAGAATTTCTGTCTTTTTGACCCAACATATAGGGAATTTATGCCTTTTTGCACCACAATTAGGGGAATGTCTGCAATTTTGCTCCAAAATACGGGGAATTTCTGCCTTTTTGCCCGAAAATAAGAATGCATACCTTTTTGCCATAAAAAAGGAAAATTTCTTCATTTTTGCTCCAAAATAAGGGGAATTTCTGCCTTTTTGACTCTAAATAAGTGGAATTTCTGTCTTTCTCCCCCAAAACAAAGTGAATTTTTGTCTTTTTTTGTTCCAAAATAAGAAAAAATTTTTACTTATTACCCTGAAGTAAGTGAAATTTCTGCAATTTTGCAACAAAATAAGGGAAATTTATGCCTTTATGCCCCCAAAAAAGGGGAATTTCAGCCATTTTTCCTCAAAATAAAGGGAACTTCTGCATTTTTGCCACAAAATATAAGGAATTTCTGCTTTTTTGCCCCAAAATAAGGAAAATTTCTGCCTTTTTTCCATGAAATAAGTGAAATTTCTGCAATTTTGCCCCAAAATAAGTGAAATTTCTGCAATTTTGCCCCAAATTAAGGGAAATTTCTGCCATTTTGTACCAAAATAAAAGAAATTTCTGCCTTTTTGCTTCCAAATAAGAAAATTTCTGCTTATTTTTTTTCTGAAATAAATGAAATTTCTGAAATTTTGCCCCAAAATAAGTGAAATTTCTACAATTTTGCCCCAAAATAAGTGAAATTTCTGGAATTTTGCCCCAAAATAAGTGGAATTTCTGAGTTTTGACCCAAAATGAGGAGAATTCCTGTCTTTTTGCCCCAACATATAGGGAATTTCTGCCTTTTTGCCCCACAATTAGGGGAATTTCTGCAATTTTGCTCCAAAATACGGGGAATTTCTGCCTTTTTGCCCAAAAATAAGAAGAATGCATACCTTTTTGCCATAAAAAAGGAAAATTTCTTCATTTTTTCCCCAAATAAGAGGAATTTCTGCATTTTTGACTCTAAATAAGTAGAATTTCTGTCTTTTTCTTTCAAAACAAAGGAAATTTCTGTCCTTTTAGCCCCAAAATAAAGAAAATTTCTGACTTATTACCCTGAAATAAGTGAAATTTCTGCAATTTTGCCCCAAAATAAGGGAAATTTCTGCGTATTTGCCCCCAAATAAGGGGAATTTCAGCCTTTTTACCTCAAAATAAAAGGAATTTCTGGATTTTTGCCTGATAATAAGAAAAATGCATACCTTTTTGCCATAAAAAAGGGAAATTTTTGCAATTTTGCTCCAAAATAAGGGAAATTTCTGCTTTTTTGCCTCTAAATATGTGGAATTTCTGTCTTTTTCCCCGAAAACAAAGGGAATTTCTGTCGTTTTTGCCCCAAAATAAGGAAAATTTCTGCATTTTTGCCCCCAAATAAGGGGAATATCAGCCTTTTTACCTCAAAATAAGGGGAATTTCTGCATTTTTGCCACAAAATATTAGGAATTTCTGTTTTTTTGCCCAAAAATAAGGAAAATTTCTGCCTTTTTTCCCTGAAATAAGTGAATTTTCTGCAATTTTGCCCCAAAATAAGTGAAATTTCTGCAATTTTGCCCCAAAATAAGGGAAATTTCTGGAATTTTGCCCCAAAATAAGAGAAATTTCTGCTTTTTGACTCCAAATAAGGGGAATTTCAGCCTTTTTACCTCAAAATAAGAGGAATTTCTGCATTTTTGCCCCAAAATATGGGAAATTTCTGCCTTTTTTCCCTGAAATAAGTGAAATTTCTGCAATTTTGCCCCAAAATAAGTGAAATTTCTGCAATTTTGCCCCAAAATAATGGAAATTTCTTGAATTTTGCCCCAAAATAAGTGGAATTTCTGAGTTTTGCCACAAAATAAGAAGAATTTCTGTATTTTTGCCCTAACTTATAGGGAATTTCTGCCTTTTTGCCCCCCAATTAGGGAAATTTCTGCAATTTTGCTCCAAAATACGGGGAATTTCTGCCTTTTTGCCCGATAATAAGAAGAATGCATAACTTTTTGCCATTAAAAAGAGAAATTTCTTCATTTTTGCTCCAAAATAAGGGGAATTTCTGCGTTTTTGACTCTAAATAAGTGGAATTTCTGTCTTTCTCCCCCAAAACAAAGAGAATTTCTGTATTTTGTTCCAAAATAAGAAAAAATTCTTACTTATTACCCTGAAGTAAGTGAAATTTCTGCAATTTTGCAACAAAATAAGGGAAATTTCTGCCTTTTTCCCTCAAATAAGGGGAATTTCAGCCATTTTACCTCAAAATAAAGGGAACTTCTGCATTTTTGCCACAAAATATAAGATATTTCTGCCTTTTTGCCCCAAAATAAGGAAAATTTCTGCCTTTTTTCCCTGAAATAAGTGAAATTTCTGCAATTTTGCCCCAAAATAAGTGAAATTTCTGCAATTTTGCCCCAAATTAAGGAAAATTTCTGCAATTTTGTACCAAAATAAAAGAAATTTCTGCCTTTTTGCTTCCAAATAAGAAAATTTCTGCTTATTTTTTTTTCTGAAATAAATGAAATTTCTGAAATTTTGCCCCAAAATAAGTGAAATTTCTACAATTTTGCCCCAAAATAAGTAAAATTTCTGAAATTTTGCCCCAAAATAAGTGGAATTTCTGAGTTTTGACCCAAAATAAGGAGAATTTCTGTCTTTTTGCCCCAACATATAGGGATTTTCTGCCTTTTTGCCCCACAATTAGGGGAATTTCTGCAATTTTGCTCCAAAATACGGTGAATTTCGGCCTTTTTGCCCAAAATTAAGAAGAATGCATACCTTTTTGCCATAAAAAAGGGAAATTATTGCAATTTTGCTCCAAAATAAGGGAAATATCTGCTTTTTTGCCTCTAAATATGTGGAATTTCTGTCTTTTTCCCCGAAAACAAAGCGAATTTCTGTCTTTTTTGCCCCAAAATAAAGAAAACTTCTTCCTTTTTGCCCCCAAATAAAGGGAATATCAGCCTTTTTACCTCAAAATAAGGGGAATTTCTGCATTTTTGCCACAAAATATTAGGAATTTCTGTTTTTTTGCCCAAAAATAAAGAAAATTTCTGCCTTTTTTCCCTGAAATTTGTGAATTTTCTGCAATTTTGCCCCAAAATAAGTGAAATTTCTGCAATTTTGCCCCAAAATAAGGGAAATTTCTGGAATTTTGCCCCAAAATAAGAGAAATTTCTGCTTTTTGACCCCAAATAAGGGGAATTTCAGCCTTTTTACCTCAAAATAAGGGGAATTTCTGCATTTTTGCCCCAAAATATGGGAAATTTCTGCCTTTTTGCCCCAAATTAAGAAAAATTTCTGCAATTTTGTACCAAAATAAAAGAAATTTCTGCCTTTTTGCCCCAAAATAAGAAAATTTTGCTTTTTTTCTGAAATAAATGAAATTTCTGCAATTTTGCCTCAAAATAAGTTAAATTTCTGAATTTTGCCCTAAAATAAAGAGAATTTCTGTCTTTTTGACCCAACATATAGGGAATTTCTGCCTTTTTGCCCCACAATTAGGGGAATTTCTGCAATTTTGCTCCAAAATACGGAAAATTTCTGCCTTTTTGCCCGAAAATAATAAGAATGCATACCTTTTTGCCATAAAAAAGAAAAATTTCTTCATTTTTGCTCCAAAATAAGGGGAATTTCTGTCTTTTTGACTCTAAATAAGTGGAATTTCTGTCTTTTTCCCCCAAAACAAAGGGAATTTCTGTCTTTTTTGTTTCAAAATTAAGAAAATTTCTGAATTATTACCCTGAAGTAAGTGAAATTTCTGCCTTTTTGCCCCCAAATAAGGGGAATTTCAGCCTTTTTACCTCAAAATAAGAGGAATTTCTGCATTTTTGCCACAAAATATTAGGAATTTCTGCCTTTTTGCCCCAAAATAAGGAAAATTTCTGCCTTTTTTCCCTGAAATAAATGAAATTTCTGCAATTTTGCCCCAAAATAAGTGAAATTTCTGCAATTTTGCCCCAAAATAAGGGAAATTTCTGCAATTTTGTACCATAATAAAAGATATTTCTGCCTTTTTTATTCCGAATAAGAAAATTTCTGCTTTTTTTTCTGAAATAAGTGAAATTTCTGAAATTTTGCCCCAAAATAAGTGAAATTTCTGGAATTATGCCAAAAATTAAGTGGAATTTCTGAGTTTTGACCCACAATAAGGAGAATGTCTGTCTTTTTGCCCTAACATATAGGGAATTTCTGCCTTTTTGCCCCACAATTAGGGGAAATTCTGCAATTTTGCTCCAAAATACGGGGAATTTCTGCCTTTTTGCCCGATAATAAGAAAAATGCATACCTTTTTGCCATAAAAAAGGGAAATTTTTGCAATTTTGCTCCAAAATAAGGGAAATTTCTGCTTTTTTGCCTCTAAATATGTGGAATTTCTGTCTTTTTCCCCGAAAACAAAGCGAATTTCTGTCTTTTTTGCCCCAAAATAAAGAAAACTTCTTCCTTTTTGCCCCCAAATAAAGGGAATATCAGCCTTTTTACCTCAAAATAAGGGGAATTTCTGCATTTTTGCCACAAAATATTAGGAATTTCTGTTTTTTTGCCCAAAAATAAAGAAAATTTCTGCCTTTTTTCCCTGAAATTTGTGAATTTTCTGCAATTTTGCCCCAAAATAAGTGAAATTTCTGCAATTTTGCCCCAAAATAAGGGAAATTTCTGGAATTTTGCCCCAAAATAAGAGAAATTTCTGCTTTTTGACCCCAAATAAGGGGAATTTCAGCCTTTTTACCTCAAAATAAGGGGAATTTCTGCATTTTTGCCCCAAAATATGGGAAATTTCTGCCTTTTTGCCCCAAATTAAGAAAAATTTCTGCAATTTTGTACCAAAATAAAAGAAATTTCTGCCTTTTTGCCCCAAAATAAGAAAATTTTGCTTTTTTTCTGAAATAAATGAAATTTCTGCAATTTTGCCTCAAAATAAGTTAAATTTCTGAATTTTGCCCTAAAATAAAGAGAATTTCTGTCTTTTTGACCCAACATATAGGGAATTTCTGCCTTTTTGGCCCACAATTAGGGGAATTTCTGCAATTTTGCTCCAAAATACGGAAAATTTCTGCCTTTTTGCCCGAAAATAATAAGAATGCATACCTTTTTGCCATAAAAAAGAAAAATTTCTTCATTTTTGCTCCAAAATAAGGGGAATTTCTGTCTTTTTGACTATAAATAAGTGGAATTTCTGTCTTTTTCCCCCAAAACAAAGGGAATTTCTGTCTTTTTTGTTTCAAAATTAAGAAAATTTCTGAATTATTACCCTGAAGTAAGTGAAATTTCTGCCTTTTTGCCCCCAAATAAGGGGAATTTCAGCCTTTTTACCTCAAAATAAGAGGAATTTCTGCATTTTTGCCACAAAATATTAGGAATTTCTGCCTTTTTGCCCCAAAATAAGGAAAATTTCTGCCTTTTTTCCCTGAAATAAATGAAATTTCTGCAATTTTGCCCCAAAATAAGTGAAATTTCTGCAATTTTGCCCCAAAATAAGGGAAATTTCTGCAATTTTGTACCATAATAAAAGATATTTCTGCCTTTTTTATTCCGAATAAGAAAATTTCTGCTTTTTTTTCTGAAATAAGTGAAATTTCTGAAATTTTGCCCCAAAATAAGTGAAATTTCTGGAATTATGCCAAAAATTAAGTGGAATTTCTGAGTTTTGACCCACAATAAGGAGAATGTCTGTCTTTTTGCCCTAACATATAGGGAATTTCTGCCTTTTTGCCCCACAATTAGGGGAAATTCTGCAATTTTGCTCCAAAATACGGGGAATTTCTGCCTTTTTGCCCGATAATAAGAAAAATGCATACCTTTTTGCCATAAAAAAGGGAAATTTTTGCAATTTTGCTCCAAAATAAGGGAAATTTCTGCTTTTTTGCCTCTAAATATGTGGAATTTCTGTCTTTTTCCCCGAAAACAAAGCGAATTTCTGTCTTTTTTGCCCCAAAATAAAGAAAACTTCTTCCTTTTTGCCCCCAAATAAAGGGAATATCAGCCTTTTTACCTCAAAATAAGGGGAATTTCTGCATTTTTGCCACAAAATATTAGGAATTTCTGTTTTTTTGCCCAAAAATAAGGAAAATTTCTGCCTTTTTTCCCTGAAATTTGTGAATTTTCTGCAATTTTGCCCCAAAATATGGGAAATTTCTGCCTTTTTGCCCCAAATTAAGAAAAATTTCTGCAATTTTGTACGAAAATAAAAGAAATTTCTGCCTTTTTGCCCCAAAATAAGAAAATTTTGCTTTTTTTCTGAAATAAATGAAATTTCTGCAATTTTGCCTCAAAATAAGTTAAATTTCTGAATTTTGCCCTAAAATAAGGAGAATTTCTGTCTTTTTGACCTAACATATAGGGAATTTCTGCCTTTTTGCACCACAATTACTGGAATGTCTGCAATTTTGCTCCAAAATACGGGGAATTTCTGCCTTTTTGCCCGAAAATAAGAAGAATGCATAACTTTTTGCCATTAAAAAGGGAAATTTCTTCATTTTTGCTCCAAAATAAGGGGAATTTCTGCGTTTTTGACTCTAAATAAGTGGAATTTCTGTCTTTCTCCCCCAAAACAAAGGGAATTTCTGTCTTTTTTGTTCCAAAATAAGAAAAAATTCTTACTTATTACCCTGAAGTAAGTGAAATTTCTGCAATTTTGCAACAAAATAAGGGAAATTTCTGCCTTTTTGCCCCCAAATAAGGAGAATTTCAGCCATTTTACCTCAAACTAAAGGGAACTTCTGCATTTTTGCCACAAAATATAAGAAATTTCTGCCTTTTTGCCCCAAAATAAGGAAAATTTCTGCCTTTTTTCCCTGAAATAAGTGAAATTTCTGCAATTTTGCCCCAAAATAAGTGAAATTTCTGCAATTTTGCCCCAAATTAAGGAAAATTTCTGCAATTTTGTACCAAAATAAAAGAAATTTCTGCCTTTTTGCTTCCAAATAAGAAAATTTCTGCTCATTTTTTTTTCTGAAATAAATAAAATTTCTGAAATTTTGCCCCAAAATAAGTGAAATTTCTACAATTTTGCCCCAAAATAAGTGAAATTCTGGAATTTTGCCCCAAAATAAGTGGAATTTCTGAGTTTTGACCCAAAATAAGGAGAATTTCTGTCTTTTTGCCCCAACATATAGGGATTTTCTGCCTTTTTGCCCCACAATTAGGGGAATTTCTGCAATTTTGCTCCAAAATACGGAAAATTTCTGCCTTTTTGCCCGAAAATAATAAGAATGCATACCTTTTTGCCATAAAAAAGGGAAATTTCTTCATTTTTGCTCCGAAATAAGGGGAATTTCTGTCTTTTTGACTCTAAATAAGTGGAATTTCTGTCTTTTTCCCCCAAAACAAAGGGAATTTCTGTCTTTTTTGTTTCAAAATAAAGAAAATTTCTGAATTATTACCCTGAAGTAAGTGAAATTTCTGCCTCTTTGCCCCCAAATAAGGGGAATTTCAGCCTTTTTACCTCAAAATAAGAGGAATTTCTGCATTTTTGCCACAAAATATTAGGAATTTCTGCCTTTTTGCCCCAAAATAAGGAAAATTTCTGCCTTTTTTCCCTGAAATAAATGAAATTTCTGCAATTTTGCCCCAAAATAAATGAAATTTCTGCAATTTTGCCCCAAAATAAGGGAAATTTCTGCAATTTTGTACCATAATAAAAGATATTTCTGCCTTTTTTATTCCGAATAAGAAAATTTCTGCTTTTTTTTCTGAAATAAGTGAAATTTCTGAAATTTTGCCCCAAAATAAGTGAAATTTCTGGAATTATGCCAAAAATTAAGTGGAATTTCTGAGTTTTGACCCACAATAAGGAGAATGTCTGTCTTTTTGCCCTAACATATAGGGAATTTCTGCCTTTTTGCCCCACAATTAGGGGAATTTCTGCAATTTTGCTCCAAAATACGGGGAATTTCTGCCTTTTTGCCCGATAATAAGAAGAATGCATACCTTTTTGCCATAAAAAAGGGAAATTTTTGTTATTTTGCTCCAAAATAAGGGAAATTTCTGCTTTTTTGCCTCTAAATATGTGGAATTTCTGTCTTTTTCCCCGAAAACAAAGGGAATTTCTGTCGTTTTTGCCACAAAATAAGGAAAATTTCTGCCTTTTTGCTCCCAAATAAGGGGAATATCAGCCTTTTTACCTCAAAATAAGGGGAATTTCTGCATTTTTGCCACAAAATATTAGGAATATCTGTTTTTTTGCCCAAAAATAAGGAAAATTTCTGCCTTTTTTCTGTGAAATAAGTGAATTTTCTGCAATTTTGCCCCAAAATAAGTGAAATTTCTGCAATTTTGCCCCAAAATAAGGGAAATTTCTGGAATTTTGCCCCAAAATAATAGAAATTTCTGCATTTTGACCCCAAATAAGGGGAATTTCAGCCTTTTTACCTCAAAATAAGGGGAATTTCTGCATTTTTGCCCCAAAATATGGGAAATTTCTGCCTTTTTGCCCCAAATTAAGAAAAATTTCTGCAATTTTGTACCAAAATAAAAGAAATTTCTGCCTTTTTGCCCCAAAATAAGAAAATTTTGCTTTTTTTCTGAAATAAATGAAATTTCTGCAATTTTGCCTCAAAATAAGTTAAATTTCTGAATTGTGCCCTAAAATAAGGAGAATTTCTGTCTTTTTGACCTAACATATAGGGAATTTCTGCCTTTTTGCACCACAATTAATGGAATGTGCAATTTTGCTCCAAAATACGGGGAATTTCTGCCTTTTTGCCCGAAAATAAGAAGAATGCATAACTTTTTGCCATTAAAAAGGGAAATTTCTTCATTTTTGCTCCAAAATAAGGGGAATTTCTGCATTTTTGACTCTAAATAAGTGGAATTTCTGTCTTTCTCCCCCAAAACAAAGGGAATTTCTGTCTTTTTTGTTCCAAAATAAGAAAAAATTCTTACTTATTACCCTGACGTAAGTGAAATTTCTGCAATTTTGCAACAAAATAAGGGAAATTTCTGCCTTTTTGCCCCCAAATAAGGAGAATTTCAGCCATTTTACCTCAAAATAAAGGGAACTTCTGCATTTTTGCCACAAAATATAAGAAATTTCTGCCTTTTTGCCCCAAAATAAGGAAAATTTCTGCCTTTTTTCCCTGAAATAAGTGAAATTTCTGCAATTTTGCCCCAAAATAAGTGAAATTTCTGCAATTTTGCCCCAAATTAAGGAAAATTTCTGCAATTTTGTACCAAAATAAAAGAAATTTCTGCCTTTTTGCTTCCAAATAAGAAAATTTCTGCTTATTTTTTTCTGAAATAAATGAAATTTCTGAAATTTTGCCCCAAAATAAGTGAAATTTCTACAATTTTGCCCCAAAATAAGTGAAAAGTCTGGAATTTTGCCCCAAAATAAGTGGAATTTCTGAGTTTTGACCCAAAATAAGGAGAATTTCTGTCTTTTTGCCCCAACATATAGGGAATTTCTGCCTTTTTGCCCCACAATTAGGGGAATTTCTGCAATTTTGCTCCAAAATACGGGGAATTTCTGCCTTTTTGCCCAAAAATAAGAAGAATGCATACCTTTTTGCCATAAAAAAGGGAAATTTCTTCCTTTTTTTCCCAAATAAGAGGAATTTCTGCATTTTTGACTCTAAATAAGTAGAATTTCTGTCTTTTTCCCCCAAAACAAAGGAAATTTCTGTCCTTTTAGCCCCAAAATAAAGAAAATTTCTGACTTATTACCCTGAAATAAGTGAAATTTCTGCAATTTTGCCCCAAAATAAGGGAAATTTCTGCGTTTTTGCCCCCAAATAAGGGGAATTTCAGCCTTTTTACCTCAAAATAAGGGGAATTTCTGGATTTTTGCCACAAAATATTAGGAATTTCTGCCTTTTTGCCCCAAAATAAGGAAAATTTCTGCCTTTTTTCACTGAAATAAATGAAATTTCTGCAATTTTGCCCTAAAATAAGTGAAATTTCTGCAATTTTGCCCCAAAATAATGGAAATTTCTTGAATTTTGCCCCAAAATAAGTGGAATTTCTGAGTTTTGCCACAAAATAAGAAGAATTTCTGTCTTTTTGCCTTAACATATAGGGAATTTCTGCCTTTTTGCCCCACAATTAGGGAAATTTCTGCAATTTTGCTCCAAAATACGGGGAATTTCTGCCTTTTTGCCCGATAATAAGAAGAATGCATAACTTTTTGCCATAAAAAAGGGAAATTTTTGCAATTTTGCTCCAAAATAAGGGAAATTTCTGCTTTTTTGCCTCTAAATATGTGGAATTTCTGTCTTTTTTCCCGAAAACCAAGCGAATTTCTGTCTTTTTTGCCCCAAAATAAAGAAAATTTCTTCCTTTTTGCCCCCAAATAAAGGGAATATCAGACTTTTTACCTCAAAATAAGGGGAATTTCTGCATTTTTGCCACAAAATATTAGGAATTTCTGTTATTTTGCCCAAAAATAAAGAAAATTTCTGCTTTTTTCCCTGAAATTTGTGAATTTTCTGCAATTTTGCCCCAAAATAAGTGAAATTTCTGCAATTTTGCCCCAAAATAAGGGAAATTTCTGGAATTTTGCCCCAAAATAAGAGAAATTTCTGCTTTTTGACCCCAAATAAGGGGAATTTCAGCCTTTTTACCTCAAAATAAGGGGAATTTCTGCATTTTTGCCCCAAAATATGGGAAATTTCTGCCTTTTTGCCCCAAAATAAGAAATATTTCTGCAATTTTGTGCCAAAATAAAAGAAATTTCTGCCTTTTTGCCCCAAAATAAGAAAATTTTGCTTTTTTTCTGAAATAACTGATATTTCTGCAATTTTGCTTCAAAATAAGTTAAATTTCTGAATTTTGCCCTAAAATAAGGAGAATTTCTGTCTTTTTGACCCAACATATAGGGAATTTCTGCCTTTTTGCCCCACAATTAGGGGAATTTCTGCAATTTTGCTCCAAAATACGGGGAATTTCTGCATTTTTGCCCGAAAATAATAAGAATGCATACCTTTTTGCCATTAAAAAGGGAAATTTCTTCATTTTTGCTCCAAAATAAGGGGAATTTCTGCCTTTTTGACTCTAAAAAAGTGGAATTTCTGTCTTTTTCCCCCAATACAAAGGGAATTTCTGTCTTTTTTGTTTCAAAATAAGGAAAATTTCTGAATTATTACCCTGAAGTAAGTGAAATTTATGCCTTTTTGCCCCCAAATAAGGGGAATTTCAGCCTTTTTACCTCAAAATAAGAGGAATTTCTGCATTTTTGCCACAAAATATTAGGAATTTCTGCCTTTTTGCCCCAAAATAAGGAAAATTTCTGCCTTTTTTCCCTGAAATAAATGAAATTTCTGCAATTTTGCCCCAAAATAAGTGAAATTTCTGCAATTTTGCCCCAAAATAAGGGAAATTTCTGCAATTTTGTACCATAATAAAAGATATTTCTGCCTTTTTTATTCCGAATAAGAAAATTTCTGCTTTTTTTTCTGAAATAAGAGAAATTTCTGAAATTTTGCCCCAAAATAAGTGAAATTTCTGGAATTATGCCAAAAATTAAGTGGAATTTCTGAGTTTTGACCCACAATAAGGAGAATGTCTGTCTTTTTGCCCTAACATATAGGGAATTTCTGCCTTTTTGCCCCACAATTAGGGGAATTTCTGCAATTTTGCTCCAAAATACGGGGAATTTCTGCCTTTTTGCCCGATAATAAGAAGAATGCATACCTTTTTGCCATAAAAAAGGGAAATTTTTGCAATTTTGCTCCAAAATAAGGGAAATTTCTGCTTTTTTGCCTCTAAATATGTGGAATTTCTGTCTTTTTCCCCGAAAACAAAGGGAATTTCTGTCGTTTTTGCCACAAAATAAGGAAAATTTCTGCCTTTTTGCCCCCAAATAAGGGGAATATCAGCCTTTTTACCTCAAAATAAGGGGAATTTCTGCATTTTTGCCACAAAATATTAGGAATTTCTGTTTTTTGCCCAAAAATAAGGAAAATTTCTGCCTTTTTTCCGTGAAATAAGTGAATTTTCTGCAATTTTGCCCCAAAATAAGTGAAATTTCTGCAATTTTGCCCCAAAATAAGGGAAATTTCTGGAATTTTGCCCCAAAATAATAGAAATTTCTGCATTTGACCCCAAATAAGGGGAATTTCAGCCTTTTTACCTCAAAATAAGGGGAATTTCTGCATTTTTGCCCCAAAATATGGGAAATTTCTGCCTTTTTGCCCCAAATTAAGAAAAATTTCTCCAATTTTGTACCAAAATAAAAGAAATTTCTGCCTTTTTGCCCCAAAATAAGAAAATTTTGCGTTTTTTCTGAAATAAATGAAATTTCTGCAATTTTGCCTCAAAATAAGTTAAATTTCTGAATTTTGACCTAAAATAAGGAGAATTTCTGTCTTTTTGACCTAACATATAGGGAATTTCTGCCTTTTTGCACCACAATTACTGGAATGTCTGCAATTTTGCTCCAAAATACGGGGAATTTCTGCCTTTTTGCCCGAAAATAAGAAGAATGCATAACTTTTTGCCATTAAAAAGGGAAATTTCTTCATTTTTGCTCCAAAATAAGGGGAATTTCTGCGTTTTTGACTCTAAATAAGTGGAATTTCTGTCTTTCTCCCCCAAAACAAAGGGAATTTCTGTCTTTTTTGTTCCAAAATAAGAAAAAATTCTTACTTATTACCCTGAAGTAAGTGAAATTTCTGCAATTTTGAAACAAAATAAGGGAAATTTCTGCCTTTTTGCCCCCAAATAAGGAGAATTTCAGCCATTTTACCTCAAAATAAAGGGAACTTCTGCATTTTTGCCACAAAATATAAGAAATTTCTGCCTTTTTGCCCCAAAATAAGGAAAATTTCTGCCTTTTTTCCCTGAAATAAGTGAAATTTCTGCAATTTTGCCACAAAATAAGTGAAATTTCTGCAATTTTGCCCCAAATTAAGGAAAATTTCTGCAATTTTGTACCAAAATAAAAGAAATTTCTGCCTTTTTGCTTCCAAATAAGAAAATTTCTGCTTATTTTTTTTTCTGAAATAAATGAAATTTCTGAAATTTTGCCCCAAAATAAGTGAAATTTCTACAATTTTGCCCCAAAATAAGTGAAATTTCCGGAATTTTGCCCCAAAATAAGTGGAATTTCTGAGTTTTGACCCAAAATAAGGAGAATTCCTGTCTTTTTGCCCCAACATATAGGGAATTTCTGCCTTTTTGCCCCACAATTAGGGGAATTTCTGCAATTTTGCTCCAAAATACAGGGAATTTCTGCCTTTTTGCCCAAAAATAAGAAGAATGCATACCTTTTTGCCATAAAAAAGGGAAATTTCTTCCTTTTTTTCCCAAATAAGAGGAATTTCTGCATTTTTGACTCTAAATAAGTAGAATTTCTGTCTTTTTCCCCCAAAACAAAGGAAATTTCTGTCCTTTTAGCCCCAAAATAAAGAAAATTTCTGACTTATTACCCTGAAATAAGTGAAATTTCTGCAATTTTGCCCCAAAATAAGGGAAATTTCTGCGTTTTTGCCCCCAAATAAGGGGAATTTCAGCCTTTTTACCTCAAAATAAGGGGAATTTCTGGATTTTTGCCACAAAATATTAGGAATTTCTGCCTTTTTGCCCCAAAATAAGGAAAATTTCTGCCTTTTTTCCCTGAAATAAATGAAATTTCTGCAATTTTGCCACAAAATAAGTGAAATTTCTGCAATTTTGCCCCAAAATAATGGAAATTTCTTGAATTTTGCCCCAAAATAAGTGGAATTTCTGAGTTTTGCCACAAAATAAGAAGAATTTCTGTCTTTTTGCCTTAACATATAGGGAATTTCTGCCTTTTTGCCCCACAATTAGGGAAATTTCTGCAATTTTGCTCCAAAATACGGGGAATTTCTGCCTTTTTGCCCGATAATAAGAAGAATGCATAACTTTTTGCCATAAAAAAGGGAAATTTTTGCAATTTTGCTCCAAAATAAGGGAAATTTCTGCTTTTTTGCCTCTAAATATGTGGAATTTCTGTCTTTTTTCCCGAAACCAAAGCGAATTTCTGTCTTTTTTGCCCCAAAATAAAGAAAATTTCTTCCTTTTTGCCCCCAAATAAGGGGAATATCAGACTTTTTACCTCAAAATAAGGGGAATTTCTGCATTTTTGCCACAAAATATTAGGAATTTCTGTTTTTTTGCCCAAAAATAAAGAAAATTTCTGCTTTTTTCCCTGAAATTTGTGAATTTTCTGAAATTTTGCCCCAAAATAAGTGAAATTTCTGCAATTTTGCCCCAAAATAAGGGAAATTTCTGGAATTTTGCCCCAAAATAAGAGAAATTTCTGCTTTTTGACCCCAAATAAGGGGAATTTCAGCCTTTTTACCTCAAAATAAGGGGAATTTCTGCATTTTTGCCCCAAAATATGGGAAATTTCTGCCTTTTTGCCCCAAATTAAGAAAAATTTCTGCAATTTTGTACCAAAATAAAAGAAATTTCTGCCTTTTTGCCCCAAAATAAGAAAATTTTGCTTTTTTTCTGAAATAAATGAAATTTCTGCAATTTTGCTTCAAAATAAGTTAAATTTCTGAATTTTGCCCTAAAATAAGGAGAATTTCTGTCTTTTTGACCCAACATATAGGGAATTTCTGCCTTTTTGCCCCACAATTAGGGGAATTTCTGCAATTTTGCTCCAAAATACGGGGAATTTCTGCCTTTTTGCCCGAAAATAATAAGAATGCATACCTTTTTGGCATTAAAAAGGGAAATTTCTTCATTTTTGCTCCAAAATAAGGGGAATTTCTGCCTTTTTGACTCTAAAAAAGTGGAATTTCTGTCTTTTTCCCCCAATACAAAGGGAATTTCTGTCTTTTTTGTTTCAAAATAAGGAAAATTTCTGAATTATTACCCTGAAGTAAGTGAAATTTATGCCTTTTTGCCCCCAAATAAGGGGAATTTCAGCCTTTTTACCTCAAAATAAGAGGAATTTCTGCATTTTTGCCACAAAATATTAGGAATTTCTGCCTTTTTGCCCCAAAATAAGGAAAATTTCTGCCTTTTTTCCCTGAAATAAATGAAATTTCTGCAATTTTGCCCCAAAATAAGTGAAATTTCTGCAATTTTGCCCCAAAATATGGGAAATTTCTGCCTTTTTGCCCCAAATTAAGAAAAATTTCTGCAATTTTGTACGAAAATAAAAGAAATTTCTGCCTTTTTGCCCCAAAATAAGAAAATTTTGCTTTTTTTCTGAAATAAATGAAATTTCTGCAATTTTGCCCCAAAATAAGTGAAATTTCTGCAATTTTGCCCCAAAATAATGGAAATTTCTTGAATTTTGCCCCAAAATAAGTGGAATTTCTGAGTTTTGCCACAAAATAAGAAGAATTTCTGTCTTTTTGCCTTAACATATAGGGAATTTCTGCCTTTTTGCCCCACAATTAGGGAAATTTCTGCAATTTTGCTCCAAAATACGGGGAATTTCTGCCTTTTTGCCCGATAATAAGAAGAATGCATAACTTTTTGCCATAAAAAAGGGAAATTTTTGCAATTTTGCTCCAAAATAAGGGAAATTTCTGCTTTTTTGCCTCTAAATATGTGGAATTTCTGTCTTTTTTCCCGAAAACCAAGCGAATTTCTGTCTTTTTTGCCCCAAAATAAAGAAAATTTCTTCCTTTTTGCCCCCAAATAAGGGGAATATCAGACTTTTTACCTCAAAATAAGGGGAATTTCTGCATTTTTGCCACAAAATATTAGGAATTTCTGTTATTTTGCCCAAAAATAAAGAAAATTTCTGCTTTTTTCCCTGAAATTTGTGAATTTTCTGCAATTTTGCCCCAAAATAAGTGAAATTTCTGCAATTTTGCCCCAAAATAAGGGAAATTTCTGGAATTTTGCCCCAAAATAAGAGAAATTTCTGCTTTTTGACCCCAAATAAGGGGAATTTCAGCCTTTTTACCTCAAAATAAGGGGAATTTCTGCATTTTTGCCCCAAAATATGGGAAATTTCTGCCTTTTTGCCCCAAAATAAGAAATATTTCTGCAATTTTGTGCCAAAATAAAAGAAATTTCTGCCTTTTTGCCCCAAAATAAGAAAATTTTGCTTTTTTTCTGAAATAACTGATATTTCTGCAATTTTGCTTCAAAATAAGTTAAATTTCTGAATTTTGCCCTAAAATAAGGAGAATTTCTGTCTTTTTGACCCAACATATAGGGAATTTCTGCCTTTTTGCCCCACAATTAGGGGAATTTCTGCAATTTTGCTCCAAAATACGGGGAATTTCTGCATTTTTGCCCGAAAATAATAAGAATGCATACCTTTTTGCCATTAAAAAGGGAAATTTCTTCATTTTTGCTCCAAAATAAGGGGAATTTCTGCCTTTTTGACTCTAAAAAAGTGGAATTTCTGTCTTTTTCCCCGAATACAAAGGGAATTTCTGTCTTTTTTGTTTCAAAATAAGGAAAATTTCTGAATTATTACCCTGAAGTAAGTGAAATTTATGCCTTTTTGCCCCCAAATAAGGGGAATTTCAGCCTTTTTACCTCAAAATAAGAGGAATTTCTGCATTTTTGCCACAAAATATTAGGAATTTCTGCCTTTTTGCCCCAAAATAAGGAAAATTTCTGCCTTTTTTCCCTGAAATAAATGAAATTTATGCAATTTTGCCCCAAAATAAGTGAAATTTCTGCAATTTTGCCCCAAAATAAGGGAAATTTCTGCAATTTTGTACCATAATAAAAGATATTTCTGCCTTTTTTATTCCGAATAAGAAAATTTCTGCTTTTTTTTCTGAAATAAGAGAAATTTCTGAAATTTTGCCCCAAAATAAGTGAAATTTCTGGAATTATGCCAAAAATTAAGTGGAATTTCTGAGTTTTGACCCACAATAAGGAGAATGTCTGTCTTTTTGCCCTAACATATAGGGAATTTCTGCCTTTTTGCCCCACAATTAGGGGAATTTCTGCAATTTTGCTCCAAAATACGGGGAATTTCTGCCTTTTTGCCCGATAATAAGAAGAATGCATACCTTTTTGCCATAAAAAAGGGAAATTTTTGCAATTTTGCTCCAAAATAAGGGAAATTTCTGCTTTTTTGCCTCTAAATATGTGGAATTTCTGTCTTTTTCCCCGAAAACAAAGGGAATTTCTGTCGTTTTTGCCACAAAATAAGGAAAATTTCTGCCTTTTTGCCCCCAAATAAGGGGAATATCAGCCTTTTTACCTCAAAATAAGGGGAATTTCTGCATTTTTGCCACAAAATATTAGGAATTTCTGTTTTTTTGCCCAAAAATAAGGAAAATTTCTGCCTTTTTTCCGTGAAATAAGTGAATTTTCTGCAATTTTGCCCCAAAATAAGTGAAATTTCTGCAATTTTGCCCCAAAATAAGGGAAATTTCTGGAATTTTGCCCCAAAATAATAGAAATTTCTGCATTTGACCCCAAATAAGGGGAATTTCAGCCTTTTTACCTCAAAATAAGGGGAATTTCTGCATTTTTGCCCCAAAATATGGGAAATTTCTGCCTTTTTGCCCCAAATTAAGAAAAATTTCTCCAATTTTGTACCAAAATAAAAGAAATTTCTGCCTTTTTGCCCCAAAATAAGAAAATTTTGCTTTTTTTCTGAAATAAATGAAATTTCTGCAATTTTGCTTCAAAATAAGTTAAATTTCTGAATTTTGCCCTAAAATAAGGAGAATTTCTGTCTTTTTGACCCAACATATAGGGAATTTCTGCCTTTTTGCCCCACAATTAGGGGAATTTCTGCAATTTTGCTCCAAAATACGGGGAATTTCTGCCTTTTTGCCCGAAAATAAGAAGAATGCATAACTTTTTGCCATTAAAAAGGGAAATTTCTTCATTTTTGCTCCAAAATAAGGGGAATTTCTGCGTTTTTGACTCTAAATAAGTGGAATTTCTGTCTTTCTCCCCCAAAACAAAGGGAATTTCTGTCTTTTTTGTTCCAAAATAAGAAAAAATTCTTACTTATTACCCTGAAGTAAGTGAAATTTCTGCAATTTTGAAACAAAATAAGTGAAATTTCTGCCTTTTTGCCCCCAAATAAGGAGAATTTCAGCCATTTTACCTCAAAATAAAGGGAACTTCTGCATTTTTGCCACAAAATATAAGAAATTTCTGCCTTTTTGCCCCAAAATAAGGAAAATTTCTGCCTTTTTTCCCTGAAATAAGTGAAATTTCTGCAATTTTGCCACAAAATAAGTGAAATTTCTGCAATTTTGCCCCAAATTAAGGAAAATTTCTGCAATTTTGTACCAAAATAAAAGAAATTTCTGCCTTTTTGCTTCCAAATAAGAAAATTTCTGCTTATTTTTTTTTCTGAAATAAATGAAATTTCTGAAATTTTGCCCCAAAATAAGTGAAATTTCTACAATTTTGCCCCAAAATAAGTGAAATTTCCGGAATTTTGCCCCAAAATAAGTGGAATTTCTGAGTTTTGACCCAAAATAAGGAGAATTCCTGTCTTTTTGCCCCAACATATAGGGAATTTCTGCCTTTTTGCCCCACAATTAGGGGAATTTCTGCAATTTTGCTCCAAAATACAGGGAATTTCTGCCTTTTTGCCCAAAAATAAGAAGAATGCATACCTTTTTGCCATAAAAAAGGGAAATTTCTTCCTTTTTTTCCCAAATAAGAGGAATTTCTGCATTTTTGACTCTAAATAAGTAGAATTTCTGTCTTTTTCCCCCAAAACAAAGGAAATTTCTGTCCTTTTAGCCCCAAAATAAAGAAAATTTCTGACTTATTACCCTGAAATAAGTGAAATTTCTGCAATTTTGCCCCAAAATAAGGGAAATTTCTGCGTTTTTGCCCCCAAATAAGGGGAATTTCAGCCTTTTTACCTCAAAATAAGGGGAATTTCTGGATTTTTGCCACAAAATATTAGGAATTTTTGCCTTTTTGCCCCAAAATAAGGAAAATTTCTGCCTTTTTTCCCTGAAATAAATGAAATTTCTGCAATTTTGCCACAAAATAAGTGAAATTTCTGCAATTTTGCCCCAAAATAATGGAAATTTCTTGAATTTTGCCCCAAAATAAGTGGAATTTCTGAGTTTTGCCACAAAATAAGAAGAATTTCTGTCTTTTTGCCTTAACATATAGGGAATTTCTGCCTTTTTGCCCCACAATTAGGGAAATTTCTGCAATTTTGCTCCAAAATACGGGGAATTTCTGCCTTTTTGCCCGATAATAAGAAGAATGCATAACTTTTTGCCATAAAAAAGGGAAATTTTTGCAATTTTGCTCCAAAATAAGGGAAATTTCTGCTTTTTTGCCTCTAAATATGTGGAATTTCTGTCTTTTTTCCCGAAACCAAAGCGAATTTCTGTCTTTTTTGCCCCAAAATAAAGAAAATTTCTTCCTTTTTGCCCCCAAATAAGGGGAATATCAGACTTTTTACCTCAAAATAAGGGGAATTTCTGCATTTTTGCCACAAAATATTAGGAATTTCTGTTTTTTTGCCCAAAAATAAAGAAAATTTCTGCTTTTTTCCCTGAAATTTGTGAATTTTCTGAAATTTTGCCCCAAAATAAGTGAAATTTCTGCAATTTTGCCCCAAAATAAGGGAAATTTCTGGAATTTTGCCCCAAAATAAGAGAAATTTCTGCTTTTTGACCCCAAATAAGGGGAATTTCAGCCTTTTTACCTCAAAATAAGGGGAATTTCTGCATTTTTGCCCCAAAATATGGGAAATTTCTGCCTTTTTGCCCCAAATTAAGAAAAATTTCTGCAATTTTGTACCAAAATAAAAGAAATTTCTGCCTTTTTGCCCCAAAATAAGAAAATTTTGCTTTTTTTCTGAAATAAATGAAATTTCTGCAATTTTGCTTCAAAATAAGTTAAATTTCTGAATTTTGCCCTAAAATAAGGAGAATTTCTGTCTTTTTGACCCAACATATAGGGAATTTCTGCCTTTTTGCCCCACAATTAGGGGAATTTCTGCAATTTTGCTCCAAAATACGGGGAATTTCTGCCTTTTTGCCCGAAAATAATAAGAATGCATACCTTTTTGGCATTAAAAAGGGAAATTTCTTCATTTTTGCTCCAAAATAAGGGGAATTTCTGCCTTTTTGACTCTAAAAAAGTGGAATTTCTGTCTTTTTCCCCCAATACAAAGGGAATTTCTGTCTTTTTTGTTTCAAAATAAGGAAAATTTCTGAATTATTACCCTGAAGTAAGTGAAATTTATGCCTTTTTGCCCCCAAATAAGGGGAATTTCAGCCTTTTTACCTCAAAATAAGAGGAATTTCTGCATTTTTGCCACAAAATATTAGGAATTTCTGCCTTTTTGCCCCAAAATAAGGAAAATTTCTGCCTTTTTTCCCTGAAATAAATGAAATTTCTGCAATTTTGCCCCAAAATAAGTGAAATTTCTGCAATTTTGCCCCAAAATAAGGGAAATTTCTGGAATTTTGCCCCAAAATAAGAGAAATTTCTGCTTTTTGACCCCAAATAAGGGGAATTTCAGCCTTTTTACCTCAAAATAAGGGGAATTTCTGCATTTTTGCCCCAAAATATGGGAAATTTCTGCCTTTTTGCCCCAAATTAAGAAAAATTTCTGCAATTTTGTACGAAAATAAAAGAAATTTCTGCCTTTTTGCCCCAAAATAAGAAAATTTTGCTTTTTTTCTGAAATAAATGAAATTTCTGCAATTTTGCTTCAAAATAAGTTAAATTTCTGAATTTTGCCCTAAAATAAGGAGAATTTCTGTCTTTTTGACCCAACATATAGGGAATTTCTGCCTTTTTGCCCCACAATTAGGGGAATTTCTGCAATTTTGCTCCAAAATACGGGGAATTTCTGCCTTTTTGCCCGAAAATAATAAGAATGCATACCTTTTTGCCATTAAAAAGGGAAATTTCTTCATTTTTGCTCCAAAATAAGGGGAATTTCTGCCTTTTTGACTCTAAAAAAGTGGAATTTCTGTCTTTTTCCCCCAATACAAAGGGAATTTCTGTCTTTTTTGTTTCAAAATAAGGAAAATTTCTGAATTATTACCCTGAAGTAAGTGAAATTTATGCCTTTTTGCCCCCAAATAAGGGGAATTTCAGCCTTTTTACCTCAAAATAAGAGGAATTTCTGCATTTTTGCCACAAAATATTAGGAATTTCTGCCTTTCTGCCCCAAAATAAGGAAAATTTCTGCCTTTTTTCCCTGAAATAAATGAAATTTCTGCAATTTTGCCCCAAAATAAGTGAAATTTCTGCAATTTTGCCCCAAAATAAGGGAAATTTCTGCAATTTTGTACCATAATAAAAGATATTTCTGCCTTTTTTATTCCAAATAAGAAAATTTCTGCTTTTTTTTTCTGAAATAAGTGAAATTTCTGAAATTTTGCCCCAAAATAAGTGAAATTTCTGGAATTATGCCCCAAATTAAGTGGAATTTCTGAGTTTTGACCCACAATAAGGAGAATTTCTATCTTTTTGCCCTAACATATAGGGAATTTCTGCCTTTTTGCCCCACAATTAGGGGAATTTCTGCAATTTTGCTCCAAAATACGGGGAATTTCTGCCTTTTTGCCCGATAATAAGAAGAATGCATACCTTTTTGCCATAAAAAAGGTAAATTTTTGCAATTTTGCTCCAAAGTAAGGGAAATTTCTGCTTTTTTGCCTCTAAATATGTGGAATTTCTGTCTTTTTCCCCGAAAACAAAGGGAATTTCTGTCTTTTTTGCCCCAAAATAAGGAAAATTTCTGTTTTTTGCCCAAAAATAAGGAAAATTTCTGCCTTTTTTCCCTGAAATAAGTGAATTTTCTGCAATTTTGTGCCAAAATAAGTGAAATTACTGCAATTTTGCCCCAAAATAAGGGAAATTTCTGGAATTTTGCACCAAATAAGAGAAATTTCTGCTTTTTGACCCCAAATAAGGGGAATTTCAGCATTTTTACCTCAAAATAAGAGGAATTTCTGCATTTTTGCCCCAAAATATGGGAAATTTCTGCCTCTTTGCCCCAAATTAAGAAAAATTTCTGAAATTTTGTACGAAAATAAAAGAAATTTCTGCCTTTTTGCCCCAAAATAAGAAAATTTTGCTTTTTTTCTGAAATAAATGAAATTTCTGCAATTTTGCCTCAAAATAAGTTAAATTTCTGAATTTTGCCCTAAAATAAGGAGAATTTCTGTCTTTTTGCCCCAACATATAGGCAATTTCTGCTTTTTTGCCCCACAATTAGGGGAATGTCTGCAATTTTGCTCCAAAATACGGGGAATTTCTGCCTTTTTGCCCGAAAATAAGAAGAATGCATAACTTTTTGCCATAAAAAAGGGAAATTTCTTCATTTTTGCTCCAAAATAATGGGAATTTCTGCCTTTTTGACTCTAAATAAGTGGAATTTCTGTCTTTCTTCCCCAAAACATAGGGAATTTCTGTCTTTTTTGTTGAAAAATAAGAAAAATTTCTTACTTATTACCCTGAAGTAAGTGAAATTTCTGCAATTTTGCAACAAAATAAGTGAAATTTCTGCAATTTTGCCCCAAATTAAGGGAAATTTCTACTATTTTGCCCCAAAATAAGTGAAATTTCTGGAATTTTGCCCCAAAATTAGTGGAATTTCTGAGTTTTGACACAAAATAAGGAGAATTTCTGTCTTTTTGCCCCAACATATAGGGAATATCTGCCTTTTTGCCCCACAATTAGGGGAATTTCTGCAATTTTGCTCCAAAATACGGGGAATTTCTGCCTTTTTGCTCAAAAATAAGAAGAATGCATACCTTTTAGCCATAAAAAAAGAAAATTACTTCATTTTTGCTCCAAAATAAGGGAAATTTCTGCTTTTATGCCTCTAAATATGTGGAATTTCTGTCTTTGTCCCCCAAAACAAAGGGAATTTGTGTCCTTTTTGCACCAAAATAAGGGAAATTTCTGACTTATTAACCTGAAATAAGTGAAATTTCTGCAATTTTGTACGAAAATAAAAGAAATTTCTGCCTTTTTGCCCCAAAATAAGAAAATTTTGCTTTTTTTCTGAAATAAATGAAATTTCTGCAATTTTGCCTCAAAATAAGTTAAATTTCTGAATTTTGCCCTAAAATAAGGAGAATTTCTGTCTTTTTGCCCCAACATATAGGCAATTTCTGCCTTTTTGCCCCACAATTAGGGGAATGTCTTCAATTTTGCTCCAAAATACGGGGAATTTCTGCCTTTTTGCCCGAAAATAAGAAGAATGCATAACTTTTTGCCATAAAAAAGGGAAATTTCTTCATTTTTGCTCCAAAATAATGGGAATTTCTGCATTTTTGACTCTAAATAAGTGGAATTTCTGTCTTTCTTCCCCAAAACATAGGGAATTTCTGTCTTTTTTGTTCCAAAATAAGAAAAATTTCTTACTTATTACCCTGAAGTAAGTGAAATTTCTGCAATTTTGCAACAAAATAAGTGAAATTTCTGCAATTTTGCCCCAAATTAAGGGAAATTTCTACTATTTTGCCCCAAAATAAGTGAAATTTCTGGAATTTTGCCCCAAAATTAGTGGAATTTCTGAGTTTTGACACAAAATAAGGAGAATTTCTGTCTTTTTGCCCCAACATATAGGGAATATCTGCCTTTTTGCCCCACAATTAGGGGAATTTCTGCAATTTTGCTCCAAAATACGGGGAATTTCTGCCTATTTGCTCAAAAATAAGAAGAATGCATACCTTTTTGCCATAAAAAAAGAAAATTTCTTCATTTTTGCTCCAAAATAAGGGGAATTTCTGCTTTTATGCCTCTAAATATGTGGAATTTCTGTCTTTGTCCCCCAAAACAAAGGGAATTTGTGTTCTTTTTGCACCAAAATAAGGGAAATTTCTGACTTATTAACCTGAAATAAGTGAAATTTCTGCAATTTTGACCCAAAATAAGGGAAATTTCTGCCTTTTTGCCCCCAAATAAGGGGAATTTCAGCCTTTTTACCTCAAAATAAGGGGAATTTCTGCATTTTTGCTACAAAATATTAGGAATTTCTGCCTTTTTGCCCCAAAATAAGGAAAATTTCTGCCTTTTTTCCCTGAAATAAGTGAAATTTCTGCAATTTTACCCCAAAATAAGTGAAATTTCTGCAATTTTGCCCCAAAATAAGGAAAATTTCTGCAATTTTGTACCAAAATAATAGAAATTTCTGCCTTTTTGCTTCCAAATAAGAAAATTTCTGCTTTTTTTCTGAAATAAGTGAAATTTCTGAAATTTTGCCTCAAAATAAGTGAAATTTCTACAATTTTGACTTAAAATAAGTGAAATTTCTTGAATTTTTCCCCAAAATAATTGGAATTTCTGAGTTTTGACCCAAAATAAGGAGAATTTCTGTCTTTTTGCCTCAACATATAGGGAATTTCTGCCGTTTTGCCCCACAATTAGGGGAATTTCTGCAATTTTGCTCCAAAATACGGGGAATTTCTGCCTTTTTGCCCGAAAATAATAAGAATGCATAACTTTTTGCCATAAAAAAAGGAAATTTCTTCATTTTTGCTCCAAAATAAGGGGAATTTCTGCCTTTTTGACTCTAAATAAGTGGAATTTCTGTCTTTTTCCCCCAAAACAAAGGGAATTTCTGTCTTTTTTGTTTCAAAATAAGGAAAATTTCTGAATTATTACCCTGAAGTAAGTGAAATTTCTGCCTTTTTGCCCCCAAATAAGGGGAATTTCAGCCTTTTTACCTCAAAATAAGGGGAATTTCTGCATTTTTGCCACAAAATATTAGGAATTTCTGCCTTTTTGCACCAAAATAAGGAAAAGTTCTGCCTTTTTCCCTGAAATAAATGAAATTTTTGCAATTTTGCACCAAAATAAGTGAAATTTCTCCAATTTTGCCCCAAAATAAGGGAAATTTCTGCAATTTTGTACCAAAATAAAAGATATTTCCACCTTTTTGCTTCCAAATAAGAAAATTTCTGCTTTTTTTTCTGAAATAAGTGAAATTTCTGAAATTTTGCCACAAAATAAGTGAAATTTCTCCAATTTTGCCCCAAAATAAGTGAAATTTCTGGAATTTTGCCCCAAATTAAGTGGAATTTCTGAGTTTTGACCCACAATAAGAAAAATTTCTGTCTTTTTGCCCCAACATATAGGGAATTTCTGCCTTTTTGCCCCACAATTAGGGGAATTTCTGCAATTTTGTTCTAAAATACGAGGAATTTCTGCCTTTTTGCCCTCAAATAAGGAAAATTTCAGCCTTTTTACCTCAAAATAAGGGGAATTTTTGCATTTTTGCCGCATAATATGGAAAATTTCTGCCTTTTTGCCACAAAATAAGAAAATTTCTGCTTTTTTTCCCTGAAATAAGTGAAATTTTTGAAATTTTGCCCCAAAATAAGTAAAATTTCAACAATTTTGCCCCAAAATAAGTGAAATTTCTTGAATTTTGCCCCAAATAATGGAATTTCTGAGTTTTGACCCACAATAAGGAGAATTTCTGTCTTTATGCCCCAACATATACGAAATTTCTGCCTTTTTGCCCCACAATTAGGGGAATTTCTGCAATTTTGGTCCAAAATACGGGGAATTTCTGCCTTTTTGCTCGAAAATAAGAAGAATGCATACCTTTTTTACATAAAAAAGAAAAATTTCTGCAATTTTGCTCTAAATTAAAAGAAATTTATGCTTTTTTGCCTCTAAATAAGTGGAATTTCTGTCTTTTCCCCCAAAACAAAGGGAATTTCTGTCTTTTTGCCCCTAAATAAAAAAAATTTCTGACTTATTACCCTGAAATAAGTGAAATTTCTGCAATTTTGCCCCAACATAAGAGAAATTTCTGCCTATTCTCCCCCAAGTAAGGGTAATTTCAGCCTTTTTACCTAAAAATAAGGGGAATTTTTGCATTTTTGCCCCAAAATATGGAAATTTTCTTACTTTTTGCCCAAAATAAGAAAAATTTCGGCAATTTTGTACCAAAATAAACAAAATTTCTGCCTTTTTGCCACAAAATAAGAAAATTTCTGCTTTTTTTCCATGAAATAAGTGAAATTTCTGCAATTTTGCCCCAAAATAATTGAAATTTCTGCAATTTTGCCCCATAATAACGGAAATTTCTGGAATTTTGCCCAAAAATAAGTGGAAATTCTGAGTTTTGCCACAAAATAAGGAGGATTTCTGTCTTTTTGCCCCAACATATAGGAAATTTCTGCCTTTTTGCCCCACAATTAGGGGAATTTCTGCAATTTTGCTCCAAAATACGGGGAATTTCTGACTTTTTGCTCAAAAATAAGTAGAATGCATACCTTTTTGCCATAAAAATGGAAAATTTCTTCATTTTTTCTCCAAAATAAGGGGAATTTCTGCTTTTATGCCTCTAAATATGTGCAATTTCTGTCTTTGTCCCCCAAAACAAAGGGAGTTTCAATCCTTTTTGCCCCAAAATAAGGGAAATATGTGACTTATTACCCTGAAATAAGTGATATTTCTGCAATTTTGACCCAAAATAAGGGAAATTTCTGCCTTTTTGCCCCCAAATAAAGGGAATTTCAGCCTTTTTACCTCAAAATAAGGGGAAATTCTGCATTTTTGCCACAAAATATTAGGAATTTCTGCCTTTTTGCCCCAAAATAAGGAAAATTTCTGCTTTTTTCCCCGAAATAAGTGAAATTTCTGCAATTTTGCCCCAAAATAAGGAAAATTTCTGCAATTTTGTACCAAAATAAAAGCAATTTCTGCCTTTTTGCTTCCAAATAAGAAAATTTCTGCTTTTTTTTTCTGAAATAAGTGAAATTTCTGAAATTTTGCCTCAAAATAAGTGAAATTTCTACAATTTTGACTTAAAAAGAGTGAAATTTCTTGAATTTAGCCCCAAAATAAGTGGAATTTTTGAGTTTTTGACCCAAAATAAGGAGAATTTCTGTCTTTTTGCCTCAACATATAGGGAATTTCTGCCTTTTTGCCCCACAATTAGGGGAATTTCTGCAATTTTGCTCCAAAATACGGGGAATTTCTGCCTTTTTGCCCGAAAATAAGAAGAATGCATAACTTTTTGCCATAAAAAAGGGAAATTTCTTCATTTTTGCTCCAAAATAATGGGAATTTCTGCATTTTTGACTCTAAATAAGTGGAATTTCTGTCTTTCTTCCCCAAAACATAGGGAATTTCTGTCTTTTTTGTTCCAAAATAAGAAAAATTTCTTACTTATTACCCTGAAGTAAGTGAAATTTCTGCAATTTTGCAACAAAATAAGTGAAATTTCTGCAATTTTGCCCCAAATTAAGGGAAATTTCTACTATTTTGCCCCAAAATAAGTGAAATTTCTGGAATTTTGCCCCAAAATTAGTGGAATTTCTGAGTTTTGACACAAAATAAGGAGAATTTCTGTCTTTTTGCCCCAACATATAGGGAATATCTGCCTTTTTGCCCCACAATTAGGGGAATTTCTGCAATTTTGCTCCAAAATACGGGGAATTTCTGCCTATTTGCTCAAAAATAAGAAGAATGCATACCTTTTTGCCATAAAAAAAGAAAATTTCTTCATTTTTGCTCCAAAATAAGGGGAATTTCTGCTTTTATGCCTCTAAATATGTGGAATTTCTGTCTTTGTCCCCCAAAACAAAGGGAATTTGTGTTCTTTTTGCACCAAAATAAGGGAAATTTCTGACTTATTAACCTGAAATAAGTGAAATTTCTGCAATTTTGACCCAAAATAAGGGAAATTTCTGCCTTTTTGCCCCCAAATAAGGGGAATTTCAGCCTTTTTACCTCAAAATAAGGGGAATTTCTGCATTTTTGCTACAAAATATTAGGAATTTCTGCCTTTTTGCCCCAAAATAAGGAAAATTTCTGCCTTTTTTCCCTGAAATAAGTGAAATTTCTGCAATTTTACCCCAAAATAAGTGAAATTTCTGCAATTTTGCCCCAAAATAAGGAAAATTTCTGCAATTTTGTACCAAAATAATAGAAATTTCTGCCTTTTTGCTTCCAAATAAGAAAATTTCTGCTTTTTTTCTGAAATAAGTGAAATTTCTGAAATTTTGCCTCAAAATAAGTGAAATTTCTACAATTTTGACTTAAAATAAGTGAAATTTCTTGAATTTTTCCCCAAAATAATTGGAATTTCTGAGTTTTGACCCAAAATAAGGAGAATTTCTGTCTTTTTGCCTCAACATATAGGGAATTTCTGCCGTTTTGCCCCACAATTAGGGGAATTTCTGCAATTTTGCTCCAAAATACGGGGAATTTCTGCCTTTTTGCCCGAAAATAATAAGAATGCATAACTTTTTGCCATAAAAAAAGGAAATTTCTTCATTTTTGCTCCAAAATAAGGGGAATTTCTGCCTTTTTGACTCTAAATAAGTGGAATTTCTGTCTTTTTCCCCCAAAACAAAGGGAATTTCTGTCTTTTTTGTTTCAAAATAAGGAAAATTTCTGAATTATTACCCTGAAGTAAGTGAAATTTCTGCCTTTTTGCCCCCAAATAAGGGGAATTTCAGCCTTTTTACCTCAAAATAAGGGGAATTTCTGCATTTTTGCCACAAAATATTAGGAATTTCTGCCTTTTTGCACCAAAATAAGGAAAAGTTCTGCCTTTTTCCCTGAAATAAATGAAATTTTTGCAATTTTGCACCAAAATAAGTGAAATTTCTCCAATTTTGCCCCAAAATAAGGGAAATTTCTGCAATTTTGTACCAAAATAAAAGATATTTCCACCTTTTTGCTTCCAAATAAGAAAATTTCTGCTTTTTTTTCTGAAATAAGTGAAATTTCTGAAATTTTGCCACAAAATAAGTGAAATTTCTCCAATTTTGCCCCAAAATAAGTGAAATTTCTGGAATTTTGCCCCAAATTAAGTGGAATTTCTGAGTTTTGACCCACAATAAGAAAAATTTCTGTCTTTTTGCCCCAACATATAGGGAATTTCTGCCTTTTTGCCCCACAATTAGGGGAATTTCTGCAATTTTGTTCTAAAATACGAGGAATTTCTGCCTTTTTGCCCCCAAATAAGGAAAATTTCAGCCTTTTTACCTCAAAATAAGGGGAATTTTTGCATTTTTGCCGCATAATATGGAAAATTTCTGCCTTTTTGCCACAAAATAAGAAAATTTCTGCTTTTTTTCCCTGAAATAAGTGAAATTTTTGAAATTTTGCCCCAAAATAAGTAAAATTTCTACAATTTTGCCCCAAAATAAGTGAAATTTCTTGAATTTTGCCCCAAATAATGGAATTTCTGAGTTTTGACCCACAATAAGGAGAATTTCTGTCTTTATGCCCCAACATATACGAAATTTCTGCCTTTTTGCCCCACAATTAGGGGAATTTCTGCAATTTTGGTCCAAAATACGGGGAATTTCTGCCTTTTTGCTCGAAAATAAGAAGAATGCATACCTTTTTTACATAAAAAAGAAAAATTTCTGCAATTTTGCTCTAAATTAAAAGAAATTTATGCTTTTTTGCCTCTAAATAAGTGGAATTTCTGTCTTTTCCCCCAAAACAAAGGGAATTTCTGTCTTTTTGCCCCTAAATAAAAAAAATTTCTGACTTATTACCCTGAAATAAGTGAAATTTCTGCAATTTTGCCCCAACATAAGAGAAATTTCTGCCTATTCTCCCCCAAGTAAGGGTAATTTCAGCCTTTTTACCTAAAAATAAGGGGAATTTTTGCATTTTTGCCCCAAAATATGGAAATTTTCTTACTTTTTGCCCAAAATAAGAAAAATTTCGGCAATTTTGTACCAAAATAAACAAAATTTCTGCCTTTTTGCCACAAAATAAGAAAATTTCTGCTTTTTTTCCATGAAATAAGTGAAATTTCTGCAATTTTGCCCCAAAATAATTGAAATTTCTGCAATTTTGCCCCATAATAACGGAAATTTCTGGAATTTTGCCCAAAAATAAGTGGAAATTCTGAGTTTTGCCACAAAATAAGGAGGATTTCTGTCTTTTTGCCCCAACATATAGGAAATTTCTGCCTTTTTGCCCCACAATTAGGGGAATTTCTGCAATTTTGCTCCAAAATACGGGGAATTTCTGACTTTTTGCTCAAAAATAAGTAGAATGCATACCTTTTTGCCATAAAAATGGAAAATTTCTTCATTTTTTCTCCAAAATAAGGGGAATTTCTGCTTTTATGCCTCTAAATATGTGCAATTTCTGTCTTTGTCCCCCAAAACAAAGGGAGTTTCAATCCTTTTTGCCCCAAAATAAGGGAAATATGTGACTTATTACCCTGAAATAAGTGATATTTCTGCAATTTTGACCCAAAATAAGGGAAATTTCTGCCTTTTTGCCCCCAAATAAAGGGAATTTCAGCCTTTTTACCTCAAAATAAGGGGAAATTCTGCATTTTTGCCACAAAATATTAGGAATTTCTGCCTTTTTGCCCCAAAATAAGGAAAATTTCTGCTTTTTTCCCCGAAATAAGTGAAATTTCTGCAATTTTGCCCCAAAATAAGTGAAATTTCTGCAATTTTGCCCCAAAATAAGGAAAATTTCTGAAATTTTGTACCAAAATAAAAGCAATTTCTGCCTTTTTGCTTCCAAATAAGAAAATTTCTGCTTTTTTTTTCTGAAATAAGTGAAATTTCTGAAATTTTGCCTCAAAATAAGTGAAATTTCTACAATTTTGACTTAAAAAGAGTGAAATTTCTTGAATTTAGCCCCAAAATAAGTGGAATTTTTGAGTTTTTGACCCAAAATAAGGAGAATTTCTGTCTTTTTGCCTCAACATATAGGGAATTTCTGCCTTTTTGCCCCACAATTAGGGGAATTTCTGCAATTTTGCTCCAAAATACGGGGAATTTCTGCCTTTTTGCCCGAAAATAATAAGAATGCATACCTTTTTGCCATAAAAAAGGTAAATTTCTTCATTTTTGCTCCAAAATAAGGGGAATTTCTGCCTTTTTGACTCTAAATAAGTGAAATTTCTGTTTTTTTCCCCCAAAACAAAGGGAATTTCTGTCTTTTTTGTTTCAAAATAAGGAAAATTTCTGAATTATTACCCTGAAGTAAGTGAAATTTCTGCCTTTTTGCCCCCAAATAAGGGGAATTTCAACCTTTTTACCTCAAAATAAGGGGAATTTCTGCATTTTTGCCACAAAATATTAGGAATTTCTGCCTTTTTCCCCATAATAAAGAAAATTTCTGCTTTTTTCCCTGATATAAATGAAATTTTTGCAATTTTGCCCCAAAATAACTGAAATTTCTGCAATTTTGCCCCAAAATAAAAGAAATTTCTGCAATTTTGTACCAAAATAAAAGATATTTCCGCCTTTTTGCTTCCAAATAAAAAAAATTTTTGCTTTTTTTTCTGAAATAAGTGAAATTTCTGAAATTTTGCCACAAAATAAGTGAAATTTCTACAATTTTGCCCCAAAATAAGTGAAATTTCTGGAATTTTGCCCCAAATTAAGTGGAATTTCTGAGTTTTGACCCACAATAAGAAAAATTTCTGTCTTTTTGCCCCAACATATAGAGAATTTCTGCCTTTTTGCCCCACAATTAGGGGAATTTCTGCAATTTTGCTCCAAAATACAGGGAATTTCTGCCTTTTTGCCCGAAAATAAAAAGAATGCATACCTTTTTGCCATAAAAAAGGGAAATTTCTTCAGTTTTGCTCCAAAATAAGGGGAATTTCTGCTTTTTTGCCTCTAAATAAGTTGAATTTCTGTCTTTTTTCCCCAAAACAAAGGGAATTTCTGTCTTTTTTGCCCCAAAATAAAAAAAATTCTGACTTATTACCCTGAAATAAGTGAAATTTCTGCAATTTTGACACAAAATAAGGGAAATTTCTGCCTTTTTGTCCCCAAATAAGGGGAATTTCAGCCTTTTTACCTCAAAATATGGGGAATTTCTGCATTTTTGCCACAAAATATTAGGAATTTCTGCCTTTTTGCCCCAAAATAAGGAAAATTTCTGCATTTTTCCCTGAAATAAATGAAAGTTCTGCATTTTTGCCCCAAAATATGGGAAATTTCTGCAATTTTGCCCCAAAATAAGAAAAATTTCAGCAATTTTGTACCAAAATATAAGAAAAATCAAACTTTTTGCCCCAAAATAAAAAATTTCTGCTTTTTTTCTGAAATAAGTGAAATTTCTGCAACTTTGCCCCAAAATAAGTGAAATTTCTGAGTTTTGCCCCTAAATAAGAAGAATTTCTGTATTTTTGCCCCAACATATAGGGAATTTCTGCCTTTTTGCCCCTCATTTAGGGGAATTTCTGCAATTTTGCTCCAAAATACGGGGAATTTCTGCCTTTTTGCCCCCAAATAAGGGAAATTTCAGCCTTTTTACCTCAAAATAAGGGGAATTTTTGCATTTTTGCCGCATAATATGGAAAATTTCTGCCTTTTTGCCACAAAATTAGAAAATTTCTGCTTTTTTTCACTGAAATAAGTGAAATTTCTGAAATTTTGCCCCAAAATAAGTAAAATTTCTACAATTTTGCCCCAAAATAAGTGAAATTTCTTCAATTTTGCCCCAAATTAAGTGGAATTTCTGAGTTTTGACCCACAATAAGGAGAATTTCTGTCTTTTTGCCCCAACATATACGAAATTTCTGCCTTTTTGCCCCACAATTAGGGGAATTTCTGCAATTTTGGTCCAAAATACGGGGAATTTCTGACTTTTTGCCCAAAAATAAGAAGAATGCATACCTTTTTTACATAAAAAAGAAAAATTTCTGCAATTTTGCTCCAAATTAAGAGAAATTTCTGCTTTTTTGCCTCTAAATAAGTGGAATTTCTGTCTTTTCCCCCAAAACAAAGGGAATTTCTGTCTTTTTGCCCCTAAATAAAAAAAATTTCTGACTTATTACCCTGAAATAAGTGAAATTTCTGCAATTTTGCCCCAACATAAGAGAAATTTCTGCCTATTCGCCCCCAAATAAGGGTAATTTCAGCCTTTTTACCTCAAAATAAGGGGAATTTTTGCATTTTTGCCCCAAAATATGGAAAATTTCTGCCTTTTTGCCCAAAATAAGAAAAATTTCTGCAATTTTGTACCAAAATAAAAAAAAATTTCTGCCTTTTTGCCACAAAATAAGAAAATTTCTGCTTTTTTTCCATGAAATAAGTGAAATTTCTGCAATTTTGCCCCAAAATAAGTGAAATTTCTGCAATTTTGCCCCAAAATAAGGGAATTTTCTGGAATTTTGCCCAAAAATAAGTGGAAATTCTGAGTTTTGCCACAAAATAAGGAGGATTTCTGTCTTTTTGCCCCAACATATAGGGAATTTCTGCCTTTTTGCCCCACAATTAGGGTAATTTCTGCAATTTTGCTCGAAAATACAGGGAATTTCTGCCTTTTTGCTCAAAAATAAGTAGAATGCATACCTTTTTGCCATAAAAAAGGAAAATTTCTTCATTTTTGCTCCAAAATAAGGGGAATTTCTGCTTTTATGCCTCTAAATATGTGGAATTTCTGTCTTTGTCCCCCAAAACAAAGGGAATTTGTGTCCTTTTTGCACCAAAATAAGGGAAATTTGTGACTTATTACCCTGAAATAAGTGAAATTTCTGCAATTTTGACCCAAAATAAGGGAAATTTCTGCCTTTTTGCCCCCAAATAAAGGGAATTTCAGCCTTTTTACCTCAAAATAAGGGGAATTTCTGCATTTTGCCACAAAATATTAGGAATTTCTGCCTTTTTGCCCCAAAATAAGGAAAATTTCTGACTTTTTTTCCTGAAATAAGTGAAATTTCTGCAATTTTGCCCCAAAATAAGTGAAATTTCTGCAATTTTGCCCCAAAATAAGGAAAATTTCTGCAATTTTGTACCAAAATAAAAGAAATTTCTGCCTTTTTGCTTCCAAATAAGAAAATTTCTGCTTTTTTTTCTGAAATAAGTGAAATTTCTGAAATTTTGCCTCAAAATAAGTGAAATTTCTACAATTTTGACTAAAAATAAGTGAAATTTCTTGAATTTAGCCCCAAAATAAGTGGAATTTCTGAGTTTTGACCCAAAATAACTAGAATTTCTGTCTTTTTGCCTCAACATATAGGGAATTTCTGCCTTTTTGCCCCACAATTAGGGGAATTTCTGCAATTTTGCTCCAAAATACGGGAATTTCTGCCTTTTTGCCCGAAAATAATAAGAATGCATACCTTTTTGCCATAAAAAAGGGAAATTTCTTCATTTTTGCTCCAAAATAAGGGGAATTTCTGCGTTTTGACTCTAAATAAGTGGAATTTCTGTCTTTTTCCCCCAAAACAAAGGGAATTTCTGTCTTTTTTGTTTCAAAATAAGGAAAATTTCTGAATTATTACCCTGAAGTAAGTGAAATTTCTGCCTTTTTGCCCCCAAATATAGGGAATTTCAACCTTTTTACCTCAAAATAAGGGGAATTTCTGCATTTTTGCCACAAAATATTAGGAATTTCTGCCTTTTTGCCCCATAATAAAAAAAATTTCTGCCTTTTTCCCTGATATAAATGAAATTTTTGCAATTTTGCCCCAAAATAACTGAAATTTCTGCAATTTTGCCCCAAAATAAAAGAAATTTCTGCAATTTTGTACCAAAATGAAAGATATTTCCGCCTTTTTGCTTCCAAATAAAAAAAATTTCTGCTTTTTTTTCTCAAATAAGTGAAATTTCTGAAATTTTGCCACAAAATAAGTGAAATTTCTACAATTTTGCCCCAAAATAAGTGAAATTTCTGGAATTTTGCCCCAAATTAAGTGGAATTTCTGAGTTTTGACCCACAATAAGAATAATTTCTGTCTTTTTGCCCCAACATATAGAGAATTTCTGCCTTTTTGCCCCACAATTAGAGGAATTTCTTCACTTTTGCTCCAAAATACAGGGAATTTCTGCCTTTTTGCCCGAAAATAAACAGAATGCATACCTTTTTGCCATAAAAAAGGGAAATTTCTTCATTTTTGCTCCAAAATAAGGGGAATTTCTGCTTTTTTGCCTCTAAATAAGTTGAATTTCTGTCTTTTTTCTAAAAAACAAAGGGAATTTCTGTCTTTTTTGCCCCAAAATAAAAAAAAATTCTGACTTATTACCCTGAAATAAGTGAAATTTCTGCAATTTTGACACAAAATAAGGGAAATTTCTGCCTTATTGTCCCCAAATAAGGGGAATTTCAGCCTTTTTACCTCAAAATATGGGGAATTTCTGCATTTTTGCCACAAAATATTAGGAATTTCTGCCTTTTTGCCCCAAAATAAGGAAAATTTCTGCATTTTTCCCTGAAATAAATGAAAGTTCTGCATTTTTGCCCCAAAATATGGGAAATTTCTGCAATTTTGCCCCAAAATAAGAAAAATTTCAGCAATTTTGTACCAAAATATAAGAAAAATCAAACTTTTTGCCCCAAAATAAAAAATTTCTGCTTTTTTTCTGAAATAAGTGAAGTTTCTGCAATTTTGCCCCAAAATAAGTGAAATTTCTGAGTTTTGCCCCTAAAAAGAAGAATTTCTGTCTTTTTGCCCCAACATATAGGGAATTTCTGCCTTTTTGCCCCTCATTTATGGGAATTTCTGCAATTTTGCTCCAAAATACGGGGAATTTCTGCCTTTTTGCCCCCAAATAAGGGAAATTTCAGCCTTTTTACCTCAAAATATGGGGAATTTTTGCATTTTTGCCGCATAATATGGAAAATTTCTGCCTTTTTGCCACAAAATAAGAAAATTTCTGCTTTTTTTCCCTGAAATAAGTGAAATTTCTGAAATTTTGCCTCAAAATAAGTAAAATTTCTACAATTTTGCCCCAAAATAAGTGAAATTTCTTGAATTTTGCCCCAAATTAAGTGGAATTTCTGAGTTTTGACCCACAATAAGGAGAATTTCTGTCTTTTTGCCCCAACATATACGAAATTTCTGCCTTTTTGCCCCACAATTAGGGGAATTTCTGCAATTTTGGTCCAAAATACGGGGAATTTCTGCATTTTTGCCCGAAAATAAGAAGAATGCATACCTTTTTTACATAAAAAGAAAAATTTCTGCAATTTTGCTCCAAATTAAGAGAAATTTCTGCTTTTTTGCCTCTAAATAAGTGGAATTTCTGTCTTTTCCCCCAAAACAAAGGGAATTTCTGTCTTTTTGCCCCTAAATAAAAAAAATTTCTGACTTATTACCCTGAAATAAGTGAAATTTCTGCAATTTTGCCCCAACATAAGAGAAATTTCTGCCTATTCGCCCCCAAATAAGGGTAATTTCAGCCTTTTTACCTCTAAATAAGGGGAATTTTTGCATTTTGGCCCCAAAATATGGAAAATTTCTGCCTTTTTGCCCAAAATAAGAAAAATTTCTGCAATTTTGTACCAAAATAAACAAAATTTCTGCCTTTTTCCACAAAATAAGAAAATTTCTGCTTTTTTTCCATGAAATAAGTGAAATTTCTGCAATTTTGCCCCAAAATAAGTGAAATTTCTGCAATTTTGCCCCAAAATAAGGGAAATTTCTGGAACTTTGCCCAAAAATAAGTGGAAAATCTGAATTTTGCCACAAAATAAGGAGGATTTCTGTCTTTTTGCCCCAACATATAGGATATTTCTGCCTTTTTGCCCCACAATTAGGGGAATTTCTGCAATTTTGCTCCAAAATACGGGGAATTTCTGCCTTTTTGCTCAAAAATAAGAAGAATGCATACCTTTTTGCCATAAAAATGGAAAATTTCTTCATTTCTGCTCCAAAATAAGGGGAATTTCTGCTTTTATGCCTCTAAATATGTTGAATTTCTGTCTTTGCCCCCAAAACAATGGGAATTTCTGTCCTTTTTGCCCCAAAATAAGGGAAATTTGTGACTTATTACCCTGAAATAAGTGAAATTTCTGCAATTTTGACCCAAAATAAGGGAAATTTCTGCCTTTTTGCCCCCAAATAAAGGGAATTTCAGCCTTTTTACCTCAAAATAAGGGGAATTTCTGCATTTTGCCACAAAATATTAGGAATTTCTGCCTTTTTGCCCCAAAATAAGGAAAATTTCTGCCTTTTTTCCCTGAAATAAGTGAAATTTCTGCAATTTTGCCCCAAAATAAGTGAAATTTCTGCAATTTTGCCCCAAAATAAGGAAAATTTCTGCAATTTTGTACCAAAATAAAAGAAATTTCTGCCTTTTTGCATCCAAATAAGAAAATTTCTGCTTTTTTTTTTTCTGAAATAAGTGAAATTTCTGAAATTTTGCCTCAAAATAAGTGAAATTTCTACAATTTTGACTTAAAATAAGTGAAATTTCTTGAATTTAGCCCCAAAATAAGTGGAATTTCTGAGTTTTGACCCAAAATAAGGAGAATTTCTGTCTTTTTGCCTCAACATATAGGGAATTTCTGCCTTTTTGCCCCACAATTAGGGGAATTTCTGCAATTTTGCTCCAAAATACGGGGAATTTCTGCCTTTTTGCCCGAAAATAATAAGAATGCATACCTTTTTGCAATAAAAAAGGGAAATTTCTTCGTTTTTGCTCCAAAATAAGGGGAATTTCTGCCTTTTTGACTCTAAATAAGTGGAATTTCTGTCTTTTTCCCCCAAAACAAAGGGAATTTCTGTCTTTTTTGTTTCAAAATAAGGAAAATTTCTGAATTATTACCCTGAAGTAAGTGAAATTTCTGCCTTATTGCCCCAAAATAAGGGGAATTTCAACCTTTTTACCTCAAAATAAGAGGAATTTCTGCATTTTTGCCACAAAATATTAGAAATTTCTGCCTTTTTGCCCCATAATAAAGAAAATTTCTGCCTTTTTCCCTGATATAAATGAAATTTTTGCAATTTTGCCCCAAAATAACTGAAATTTCTGCAATTTTGCCCCAAAATAAAAGAAATTTCTGCAATTTTGTACCAAAATAAAAGATATTTCCGCCTTTTTGCTTCCAAATAAAAAAAATTTCTGCTTTTTTTTCTGAAATAAGTGAAATTTCTGAAATTTTGCCACAAAACAAGTGAAATTTCTACAATTTTGCCCCAAAATAAGTGAAATTTCTGGAATTTTGCCCCAAATTAAGTGGAATTTCTGAGTTTTGACCCACAATAAGAAAAATTTCTGTCTTTTTGCCCCAACATATAGAGAATTTCTGCCTTTTTGCCCCACAATTAGGGGAATTTCTGCAATTTTGCTCCAAAATACAGGGAATTTCTGCCTTATTGCCCGAAAATAAAAAGAATGCATACCTTTTTGCCATAAAAAAGGTAAATTTCTTCATTTTTGCTCCAAAATAAAAGGAATTTCTGCTTTTTTGCCTCTAAATAAGTTGAATTTCTGTCTTTTTTCCCCAAAACAAAGGGAATTTCTGTCTTTTTTGCCCCAAAATAAAAAAAAATTCTGACTTATTACCCTGAAATAAGTGAAATTTCTGCAATTTTGACACAAAATAAGGGAAATTTCTGCATTTTTGTCCCCAAATAAGGGGAATTTCAGCCTTTTTACCTCAAAATATGGGGAATTTCTGCATTTTTGCCACAAAATATTAGGAATTTCTGCCTTTTTGCCCCAAAATAAGGAAAATTTCTGCATTTTTCCCTGAAATAAATGAAAGTTCTGCATTTTTGCCCCAAAATATGGGAAATTTCTGCAATTTTGCCCCAAAATAAAAAAATTTCAGCAATTTTGTACCAAAATATAAGAAAAATCAGACTTTTTGCCCCAAAATAAAAAATTTCTGCTTTTTTTCTGAAATAAGTGAAATTTCTGCAATTTTGCCCCAAAATAAGTGAAATTTCTGAGTTTTGCCCCTAAATAAGAAGAATTTCTGTCTTTTTGCCCCAACATATAGGGAATTTCTGCCTTTTTTCCCCTCATTTAGGTTAATTTCTGCAATTTTGCTCCAAAATACGGGGAATTTCTGCCTTTTTGCCCCCAAATAAGGAAAATTTCAGCCTTTTTACCTCAAAATAAGGGGATTTTTTGCATTTTTGTCCCAAAATATGGAAAATTTCTGCCTTTTTGCCCAAAATAAGAAAAATTTCTGCAATTTTGTACCAAAATAAAAAAATTTTCTGCCTTTTTGCCACAAAATAAGAAAATTTCTGCATTTTTTCCATGAAATAAGTGAAATTTCTGCAATTTTGCCCCAAAATAAGTGAAATTTCTGCAATTTTGCCCCAAAATAAGGGAAATTTCTGGAATTTTGCCCAAAAATAAGTGGAAATTCTGAGTTTTGCCACAAAATAAGGAGGATTTCTGTCTTTTTGCCCCAACATATAGGAAATTTTTGCCTTTTTGCCCCACAATTAGGGGAATTTCTGCAATTTTGCTCCAAAATACGGGGAATTTCTGCCTTTTTGCTCAAAAATAAGTAGAATGCATACCTTTTTGCCATAAAAATGGAAAATTTCTTCATTTTTGCTCCAAAATAAGGGGAATTTCTGCTTTTATGCCTCTAAATATGTGGAATTTCTGTCTTTGTCCCCCAAAACAAAGGGAATTTCTGTCCTTTTTGCCCCAAAATAAGGGAAATTTGTGACTTATTACCCTGAAATAAGTGAAATTTCTACAATTTTGTCCCAAAATAAGGGAAATTTCTGCCTTTTTGCCCCCAAATAAAGGGAATTTCAGCCTTTTTACCTCAAAATAAGGGGAATTTCTGCATTTTGCCACAAAATATTAGGAATTTCTCCCCTTTTTGCCCCAAAATAAGGAAAATTTCTGCCTTTTTTCCCTGAAATAAGTGAAATTTCTGCAATTTTGCCCCAAAATAAGTGAAATTTCTGCAATTTTGCCCCAAAATAAGGAAAATTTCTGCAATTTTGTACCAAAATAAAAGAAATTTCTGCCTTTTTGCTTCCAAATAAGAAAATTTCTGCTTTTTTTTCTGAAATAAGTGAAATTTCTGAAATTTTGCCTCAAAATAAGTGAAATTTCTACAATTTTGACTTAAAATAAGTGAAATTTCTTGAATTTAGCCCAAAAATAAGTGGAAATTCTGAGTTTTGCCACAAAATAAGGAGAATTTCTGTCTTTTTGCCTCAACATATAGGTAATTTCTGACTTTTTGCCCCACAATTAGGGGAATTTCTGCAATTTTGCTTCAAAATACGGGGAATTTCTGCCTTTTTGCCCGAAAATAATAAGAATGCATACCTTTTTGCCATAAAAAAGGGAAATTTCTTCATTTTTGCTCCAAAATAAGGGGAATTTCTGCCTTTTTGACTCTAAATAAGTGGAATTTCTGTCTTTTTCCCCCAAAACAATGGGAATTTCTGTCTTTTTTGTTTCAAAATAAGGAAAATTTCTGAATTATTACCATAAAGTAAGTGAAATTTCTGCCTTTTTGCCCCCAAATAAGGGGAATTTCAACCTTTTTACCTCAAAATAAGGGGAATTTCTGCATTTTTGCCACAAAATATTATGAATTTCTGCCTTTTTGCACCATAATAAAGAAAATTTCTGCCTTTTTCCCTGATATAAATGAAATTTTTGCAATTTTGCCCCAAAATAACTGAAATTTCTGCAATTTTGCCCCAAAATAAAAGAAATTTCTGAAATTTTGTACCAAAATAAAAGATATTTCCGCCTTTTTGCTTCCAAATAAAAAAATTTCTGCTTTTTTTTCTGAAATAAGTGAAATTTCTGAAATTTTGCCACAAAATAAGTGAAATTTCTACAATTTTGCCCCAAAATAAGTGAAATTTCTGGAATTTTGCCCCAAATTAAGTGGAATTTCTGAGTTTTGACCCACAATAAGAAAAATTTCTGTCTTTTTGCCCCAACATATAGAGAATTTCTGCCTTTTTGCCCCACAATTAGGGGAATTTCTGCAATTTTGCTCCAAAATACAGGGAATTTCTGCCTTTTTGCCCGAAAATAAAAGAATGCATACTTTTTGCCATAAAAAAGGTAAATTTCTTCATTTTTGCTCCAAAATAAGGGGGATTTCTGCTTTTTTGCCTCTAAATAAGTTGAATTTCTGTCTTTTTTCCCCAAAACAAAGGGAATTTCTGTCTTTTTTGCCCCAAAATAAAAAAAATTCTGACTTATTACCCTGAAATAAGTGAAATTTCTGCAATTTGACCCAAAATAAGGGAAATTTCTGTCTTTTTGTCCCCAAATAAGGGGAATTTCAGCCTTTTTACCTCAAAATAAGGGAAATTTCTGCATTTTTGCCACAAAATGTTAGGAATTTCTGCCTTTTTGCCCCAAAATAAAGAAAATTTCTGCATTTTTCCCTGAAATAAATGAAAGTTCTGCATTTTTGCCCCAAAATATGGGAAATTTCTGCCTTTTTGCCCAAAATAAGAAAAATTTCTGCAATTTTGTACCAAAATAAAAAAAAAATTTCTGCCTTTTTGCTACAAAATAAGAAAATTTCTGCTTTTTTTCCCTGAAATAAGTGAAATTTCTGCAATTTTGCCACAAAATAAGTGAAATTTCTGCAATTTTGCCCCAAAATAAGGGAAATTTCTGGAATTTTGCCCCAAAATAAGTGGAAATTCTGAGTTTTGCCACAAAATAAGGAGGATTTCTGTCTTTTTGCCCCAACATATAGGAAATTTCTGCCTTTTTGCCCCACAATTAGGGGAATTTCTTCAATTTTGCTCCAAAATACGGGGAATTTCTGCCTTTTGCTGAAAAATAAGAAGAATGCATACCTTTTTGACATAAAAAAGGAAAATTTCTTCATTTTTGTTCCAAAATAAGGGGAATTTCTGCTTTTATGCCTCTAAATATGTGGAATTTCTGTCTTTGTCCCCCAAAACAAAGGGAATTTCTGTCATTTTTGCCCCAAAATAAGGGAAATTTGTGACTTATTACCCTGAAATAAGTGAAATTTCTGCAATTTTGACCCAAAATAAGGGAAATTTCTTCGTTTTTGCCCCCAAATAAAGGGAATTTCAGCCTTTTTACCTCAAAATAAGGGGAAATTCTGCATTTTTGCCACAAAATATTAGGAATTTCTGCCTTTTTGCCCCAAAATAAGGAAAATTTCTGCTTTTTTTCCCTTAAATAAGTGAAATTTCTGCAATTTTGCCCCAAAATAAGTGAAATTTCTGCAATTTTGCCCCAAAATAAGGAAAATTTCTGCAATTTTGTACCAAAATAATAGAAATTTCTGCCTTTTTGCTTCCAAATAAGAAAATTTCTGCTTTTTTTTCTGAAATAAGTGAAATTTCTGAAATTTTGCCTCAAAATAAGTTAAATTTCTACTTTTTTGACTTAAAATAAGTTAAATTTCTTGAATTTAGCCCCAAAATAAGTGGAATTTCTGAGTTTTGACCCAAAATAAGGAGAATTTCTGTCTTTTTGCCTCAACATATAGGGAATTTCTGCCTTTTTGCCCCACAATTAGGGGAATTTCTGCAATTTTGCTCCAAAATACGGGGAATTTCTACCTTTTTGCCCGAAAGTAATAAGAATGCATACGTTTTTTCCATAAAAAAGGGAAATTTCTTCATTTTTGCTCCAAAATAAGGGGAATTTCTGCATTTTTGACTCTAAATAAGTGGAATTTCTGTCTTTTTCCCCCAAAACAAAGGGAATTTCTGTCTTTTTTGTTTCAAAATAAGGAAAATTTCTGAATTATTACCCTGAAGTAAGTGAAATTTCTGCCTTTTTGCCCCCAAATAGGGGGAATTTCAGCCTTTTTACCTCAAAATAAGGGGAATTTCTGCTTTTTTGCCACAAAATATTAGGAATTTCTGCCTTTTTGCCCCATAATAAAGAAAATTTCTGCCTTTTTCCCTGATATAAATGAAACTTTTGCAATTTTGCCCCAAAATAACTAAAATTTCTGCAATTTTGCCCCAAATAAAAGAAATTTCTGCAATTTTGTACCAAAATAAAAGATATTTCCCTCTTTTTGCTTCCAAATAAGAAAATTTCTGCTTTTTTTTCTGAAATAAGTGAAATTTCTGAAATTTTGCCACAAAATAAGTGAAATTTCTACAATTTTGCCCCAAAATAAGTGAAATTTCTGGAATTTTGCCCCAAATTAAGTGGAATTTCTGAGTTTTGACCCACAATAAGAAAAATTTCTGTCTTTTTGCCCCAACATATAGAGAATTTCTGCCTTTTTGCCCCACAATTAGGGGAATTTCTGCAATTTTGCTCCAAAATACAGGAAATTTCTGCCTTTTTGCCCGAAAATAAGAAGAATGCATACCTTTTTGCCATAAAAAAGGTAAATTTCTTCATTTTTGCTCCAAAATAAGGGGAATTTCTGCTTTTTTGCCTCTAAATAAGTTGAATTTCTGTCTTTTTCCCCCAATACAAAGGGAATTTCTGTCTTTTTTGCCCCAAAATAAAAAAAATTCTGACTTATTACCCTGAAATAAGTGAAATTTCTGCAATTTTGACCCAAAATAAGGGAAATTTCTGTCTTTTTGTCCCCAAATAAGGGGAATTTCAGCCTTTTTACCTGAAAATAAGGGGAATTTCTGCATTTTTGCCACAAAATATTAGGAATTTCTGCCTTTTTGCCCCAAAATAAAGAAAATTTCTGCATTTTCCCCTGAAATAAATGAAAGTTCTCCATTTTTGCCCCAAAATATGGGAAATTTCTGCAATTTTGCCCCAAAATAAGAAAAATTTCAGCAATTTTGTACCAAAATATAAGAAAAATCAGACTTTTGCCCCAAAATAAAAAATTTTTGCTTTTTTTCTGAAATAAGTGAAATTTCTGCAATTTTCCCCAAAATAAGTGAAATTTCTGAGTTTTGCCCCTAAATAAGAAGAATTTCTGTCTTTTTGCCCCAACATATAGGGAATTTCTGCCTTTTTACCCCTCATTTAGGGGAATTTCTGCAATTTTGCTCCAAAATACGGGGAATTTCTGCCTTTTTGTCCGAAAATAAGAATAATGCATACCCTTTTTCAATAAAAAAGGGAAATTTCTTCATTTTTGCTCCAAAACATGAGGAATTTCTGCATTTTTGCCTCTAAATAAGTGAAATTTATGTCTTTTTTCCCCCCAAAAAAGGGAATTTCTGTCTTTTTTGCTCCAAAATAAGGAAAATTTCTGACTTATTACACTGAAATAAGTGAAATTTCTGCAATTTTGCTCCAAAATAAGGAAAATTTCTGCCTTTTTGCCCCCAAATAAGGGAAATTTCAGCCTTTTTACCTCAAAATAAGGGGAATTTTTGCATTTTTGCCGCATAATATGGATAATTTCTGCCTTTTTTCCACAAAATAAGAAAATTTCTGCTTTTTTTCCCTGAAATAAGTGAAATTTCTGAAATTTTGCCCCAAAATAAGTAAAATTTCTACAATTTTGCCCCAAAATAAGTGAAATTTCTTGAATTTTGCCCCAAATTAAGTGGAATTTCTGAGTTTTGACCCACAATAAGGAGAATTTCTGTCTTTTTGCCCCAACATATAGGAAATTTCTGCCTTTTTGCCCCACAATTAGGGGAAATTTTGCAATTTTGGACCAAAATACGGGGAATTTCTGCCTTTTTGCCCGAAAATAAGAAGAATGCATACCTTTTTTACATAAAAAAGAAAAATTTCTGCAATTTTGCTCCAAAATAAGGGAAAATTCTGCTTTTTTGCCTCTAAATAAGTGGAATTTCTGTCTTTTCCCCCAAAACAAAGGGAATTTCTGTCTTTTTGCCCCTAAATAAAGAAAATTTCTGACTTATTACCCTGAAATAAGTGAAATTTCTGCAATTTTGCCCCAACAGAAGAGACATTTCTGCCTATTTGCCCCAAATCAGGGTAATTTCAGCCTTTTTACCTCAAAATAAGGGGAATTTTCGCATTTTTGCCCCAAAATATGGAAAATTTCTGCCTTTTTGCCCAAAATAAGAAAAATTTCTGCAATTTTGTACCAAAATAAAAAAAATTTCTGCCTTTTTTCAACAAAATAAGAAAATTTTTGCTTTTTTTCCCTGATATAAGTGAAATTTCTGCAATTTTGCCCCAAAATAAGTGAAATTTTGCAATTTTGCCCCAAAATAAGGGAAATTTCTGGAATTTTGCCCCAAAATAAGTGGAAATTCTGAGTTTTGCCACAAAATAATGAGGATTTCTGTCTTTTTGCCCCAACATATAAGAAATTTCTGCCTTTTTGCCCCACAATTAGGGGAATTTCTGCAATTTTGCTCCAAAATACGGGGAATTTCTGCCTTTTTGCTCAAAAATAAGAAGAATGCATACCTTTTTGCCATAAAAAAGGAAAATTTCTTCATTTTTGCTCCAAAATAAGGGGAATTTCTGCTTTTATACCTCTAAATATGTTGAATTTCTGTCTTTGTCTCCCAAAACAAAGGGAATTTCTGTCCTTTTTGCCCCAAAATAAGGGAAATTTCTGACTTATTACCCTGAAATAAGTGAAATTTCTGCAATTTTGACCCAAAATAAGGGAAATTTCTGCCGTTTTGCCCCCAAATAAGGGGAATTTCAACCTTTTTACCTCAGAATAAGGGGAATTTCTGCATTTTTGCCACAAAATAATAGGAATTTCTGCCTTTTTGCCCAAAAATAAGGAAAATTTCTGCCTTTTTCTATGAAATAAATGAAATTTTTGCAATTTTGCCCCAAAATAAGTGAAATTTCTGCAATTTTGCCCCAAATAAGGGAAATTTCTGCAATTTTGTACCAAAATAAAAGACATTTCCGCCTTTTTGCTTCCAAATAAAAAAATTTCTGCTTTTTTTTCTGAAATAAGTGAAATTTCTGAAAATTTGCCACAAAATAAGTGAAATTTCTACAATTTTGCCCCAAAATAAGTGAAATTTCTGGAATTTTGCCCCAAATTAAGTGGAATTTCTGAGTTTTGACCCACAATAAGAAGAATTTCTGTCTTTTTGCCCCAACATATAGGGAATTTCTGCATTTTTGCCCCACAATTAGAGGAATTTCTGCAATTTTGCTCTAAAATACGGGGAATTTCTGCCTTTTTGCACAAAAATAAGAAGAATGCATACCTTTTTGCCATAAAAAAGGGAAATTTCTTCATTTTTGCTCCAAAATAAGAGGAATTTCTGCTTTTTTGCCTCTAAATAAGTTGAATTTCTGTCTTTTTTTCCCCAAACAAAGGGAATTTCTGTCTTTTTTGCCCCAAAATAAAAAAAATTTCTGACTTATTACCCTGAAATAAGTGAAATTTCTGCAATTTTGACCCAAAATAAGGGAAATTTCTGCCTTTTTGCCCCCAAATAAGGGGAATTTCAGCCTTTTTACCTCAAAATAATGGGAATTTCTGCATTTTTCCACAAAATATTTGGAATTTCTGCCTTTTTGCCCCAAAATAAGGAAAATTTCTGCATTTTTCCCTGAAATAAATGAAATTTATGCATTTTTGCCCCAAAATATGGGAAATTTCTGACTTTTTGCCACAAAATAAGAAAAATTTCAGCAATTTTGTACCAAAATATAAGAAAAATCAGCCTTTTTCCACCAAAATAAGAAAATTTCTGCTTTTTTTCTGAAATAAGTGAAATTTCTGCAATTTTGCCCCAAAATAAGTGAAATTTCTGAGTTTTGCCCCTAAATAAAAAGAATTTCTGTCTTTTTGCCCCAACATATAGGGAATTTCTGCCTTTTTGCCCCTAATTTAGGGGAATTTTTGAAATTTTGCTCCAAAATACGGGGAATTTCTGCTTTTTTGTCCAAAAATAAGAAGAATGCATATCTTTTTTCCATAAAAAAAAGAAATTTCTTCATTTTTGCTCCAAAATAAGGGGAATTACTGCATTTTTGCCTCTAAATAATTGAAATTTCTGTCTTTTTCCCCCCAAAAAAGAGAATTTCTGTCTTTTTTGACCAAAAATAAAAAAAATTTCTGACTTATTACACTGAAATAAGTGAAATTTCTGCAATTTTGCCCCAAAATAAGGGAAATTTCTGCCTTTTTGCCCCCAAATAAGGGGAATTTCAGCCTTTTTACCTCAAAATAAGGGGAATTTCTGCATTTTTGCCGCAAAATATGGAAAATTTCTGCCTTTTTGCCCAAAATAAAAAAAAATTCTGCGATTTTTTACCAAAATAAAAAAAATTACTGCTTTTTTGCCACAAAATAAGAAAAATTTCAGCAATTTTGTACCAAAATATAAGAAAAATCAGCCTTTTTCCACCAAAATAAGAAAATTTCTGCTTTTTTTCTGAAATAAGTGAAATTTCTGCAATTTTGCCCCAAAATAAGTGAAATTTCTGAGTTTTGCCCCTAAATAAAAAGAATTTCTGTCTTTTTGCCCCAACATATAGGGAATTTCTGCCTTTTTGCCCCTAATTTAGGGGAATTTTTGAAATTTTGCTCCAAAATACGGGGAATTTCTGCTTTTTTGTCCAAAAATAAGAAGAATGCATATCTTTTTTCCATAAAAAAAAGAAATTTCTTCATTTTTGCTCCAAAATAAGGGGAATTACTGCATTTTTGCCTCTAAATAATTGAAATTTCTGTCTTTTTCCCCCCAAAAAAGAGAATTTCTGTCTTTTTTGACCAAAAATAAAAAAAATTTCTGACTTATTACACTGAAATAAGTGAAATTTCTGCAATTTTGCCCCAAAATAAGGGAAATTTCTGCCTTTTTGCCCCCAAATAAGGGGAATTTCAGCCTTTTTACCTCAAAATAAGGGGAATTTCTGCATTTTTGCCGCAAAATATGGAAAATTTCTGCCTTTTTGCCCAAAATAAAAAAAAATTCTGCGATTTTTTACCAAAATAAAAAAAATTACTGCTTTTTTGCCACAAAATAAGAAAATTTCTGCTTTTTTTCCCTGAAATAAGTGAAATTTCTGAAATTTTGCCTCAAAATAAGTAAAATTTCTACAATTTTGCCCCAAAATAAGTGAAATTTCTGGAATTTTGCCCCAAATTAAGTGGAATTTCTGAGTTTTGACCCACAATAAGGAGAATTTCTGTCTTTTTGCCCCAACATATGGGAAATTTCTGCCTTTTTGCCCCACAATTAGGGGAATTTCTGCAATTTTGGTCCAAAATATGGGGAATTTCTGCCTTTTTGCCCGAAAATAAGAAGAATGCATACCTTTTTGCCAAAAAAAGAGAAATTTCTTCATGTTTTGCTCCAAAATAAGGGAAATTTCTGTTTTTTGCCTCTAAATAAGTGGAATTTCTGTTTTTTCCCCCAAAACAAAGGGAATTTCTGTCTTTTTGCAACAAAATAAAGAAAATTTCTGACTTATTACCCTGAAGTAAGTGAAATTTCTGCAGTTTTGCCCCAACATAAGAGAAATTTCTGCCTATTTGCCCCTAAATAACGGTAATTTAAGACTTTTTACCTCAAAATAAGGGGAATTTTTGCATTTTTGCCCCTAAATATGGAAAATTTCTGCCTTTTTGCCCAAAATAAGAAAAATTTCTGCAATTTTGTACCAAAATAAAAAAAATTTCTGCATTTTTGCCACAAAATAAGAAAATTTCTGCTTTTTTCCCTGAAATAAGTGAAATTTCTGAAATTTTGCCCCAAAATAAGTAAAATTTCTACAATTTTGCCCCAAAATAAGTGAAATTTCTGAAATTTTGCTCCAAAATAAGTGGAATTTCTGAGTCTTGTCCAAATAAGGAGAATTTCTGTCTTTTTGCCCCAACATATAGGGAATTTTTGCCTTTTTGCCCCACAATTAAGAGAATTTCTGCAATTTTACTCCAAATTATGGGGAATTCCTGCCTTTTTGTTTGAAAATAAGAAGAATGCACACCTTTTGGCATAAAAAAAGAAATTTCCTCTTTTTCGCTCCAAAATAAGGGGAATTTCTGCTTTTTTGCCTCTAAATAAATAGAATTTCTGTCTTTTTCCCCCAAAAAAGGGAATTTCTGTATTTTTTGCCCCAAAATAAGGAATATTTCTGTCTTATTACCCTGAAATAAGTGAAATTTCTGCAATTTTGCCCCAAAATAAGAGAAATTTCTGCCTTTTTGCCCCCAAATATGGGGAATTTCAGGATTTTTACCTCAAAATAAGGAAAATTTCTGAATTTTGCCCCAAAATATGGGAAATTCTGCCTTTTTGCCCCAAAAATAAGAAAAATTTCTGCAATTTTGTAAAAAAATAAAAGAAATTTTTGCCTTTTTGCCCCAAAATAAGAAAATTTCTGCTTTTTTTCCCTGAAATAAGTGAAATTTCTAAAATTTTGCACAAAATACATGGAATTTCTGAGTTTTGCCCCAAAATGAGGAGAATTTCTGTGTTTTTGCTCCAACATATAGGGAATTTCTGCCTTTTTGCCATACAAATAGGGGAATTTCTGCTTTTTTGCCTCTAAATATGTGGAATTTCTGTCCTTTTCCCCCCAAACAAAGGGAATTTCTGTCTTTTTTGCCCCAAAATAAGGAAAATTTCTGACTTATTACCCTGAAATAAGTGAAATTTCTGCAATTTTGCCCCAAAATAAGGGAAATTTCTGCCTTTTTGCCACCAAATAAGGGGAATTTCAGCCTTTTTACCTGAAAATAAGGGGAATTTCTGCATTTTTGCCATAGAATATTAGGAATTTCTGTTTTTTGCCCAAAAATAAGGAAAATTTCTGCCTTTTTTCCCTGAAATAAGTGAAATTTCTGCAATTTTGCCCCAAAATCAGTGTAATTTCTGCAATTTTGCCCCAAAATAAGGGAAATTTCTAAAATTTTGCCCCATATTAAGAGAAATTTCTGCCTTTTTGACCTCAAATAAGGGAAATTTCAGCCTTTTTACCTCAAAATATGGAGAATTTCTGAATTTTTGCCCAAAAATATGGGAAATTTCTGCCTTTTTGCCCCAAATTAAGAAAAATTTCTGCAATTTTGTACCAAAATAAAAGAAATTTCTGCCTTTTTGCCCCAAAATATAAAAATTTCTGCTTTTTTTCTGAAATAAATGGAATTTCTGCAATTTTGCCTCAAAATAAGTTAAATTTCTGAATTTTTCCCTAAAATAAGAAGATTTTCTGTCTTTTTGCCCCAACATATAGGGAATTTCTGCCTTTTTTCCCCACAATTAGGGGAATTTCTGCAATTTTGCTCCAAAATAAGGAGAATTTCTGCCTTTTTGTCCGAAAATAAGAAGAATGCATACCTTTTTGCCATAAAAAAAAGAAATTTCTTCATTTTTGCTCCAAAATAAGGGGAATTTCTGGTTTTTGCCTCTAAATAAGTGGAATTTCTGTCTTTCTCCCCCAAAAAAGGGAATTTCTGTATTTTTTGCCCAAAAATAAGGAAAATTTCTGACTTATTACCCTGAAATAAGTGAAATTTCTGCAATTTTGCCCCAAAATAAGGGAAATTTCTGCCTTTTTTCCCCCAAATAAGGGGAATTTCAGCCTTTTTACCTCAAAATAAGGGGAATTTCTGCCTTTTTGCCAAAAATAAGAAAAATTTCTGCAATTTTGTACCAAAATAAAAGAAATTTCTGCCTTATTGCCACAAAATATGAAAATTTCTGTTTTTTTCCCTGAAATAAGTGAAATTTCTGCAGTTTTGCCCCAAAATAAGTGAAATTTCTGCAATTTTGCATCAAAATAAAGGTAATTTCTGGAACTTTGCCCTAAATAAGTGGAAATTCTGAGTTTTGCCCCAAAATAAGGAGGATTTTTGTCTTTTTGCCCCAACATATAAGAAATTTCTTCCTTTTTGCCCTACAATTAGGGGAATTTCTGCAATTTTGCTTCAAAATACGGGGAATTTCTGCCTTTGTGCCCGAAAATAAGAAGAATGCATACCTTTTTGCCATAAAAAAGGAAAATTTCTGCAATTTTGCTCCAAAATAAGGGGAATTTCTGCTTTTTTGCCTCTAAATAAGTGGAATTTCTGTCTTTTTCCCCCAAAACAAAGGGAATTTCTGTCTTTTTTGCCCCAAAATAAGGAAAATTTCTGACTTATTACCCTGAAGTAAGAGAAATTTCTGCAATTATGCCCCAATATAAAAGAAATTTCTGCCTTTTTGCCCCCAAATAAGGGGAATTTCAGCCTTTTTACCTCAAAATAAGGGTAATTTCTGCATTTTTTCCCCAAAATATGGGAAATTTCTGCCTTTTGGCCCCAAAATAAGAAAAATTTCTGCAATTTTGTACCAAAATAAAAAAATTTCTGCCTTTTTGCCCCAAAATAAGAAAATTTCTACTTTTTTTTCTGAAATAAATGAAATTTCTGCAATTTTGCCCAAACATAAGAGAAATTTCTGCCTTTTGCCACGAAATAAGGGGAATTTCAGACTTTTAACCTCAAAATAATGGGACTTTCTGCATTGTTGACCCAAAATATGGGAAATTTCTGCCTTTTTGCCCCAAAATAAGAAAAATTTCTGCAATTCTGTACCAAAATAAAAGAAATTTCAGCCTTTTTGCCCCAATATAAGAAAATTTCTGCTTTTTTTCTGAAATAAGTGAAATTTCTGCAATTTTGCCTCAAAATAAGAGAAATTTCTGCCTTTTTGCCTCCAAATCAGGGGAATTTCAGCCTTTTTACCTCAAAATATGAAGACTTTCTGCATTTTTGACCCAAAATATGGGAAATTTCTGCCTTTTTGCTCCGAAATAAGAAAAATTTCTGCAATTCTGTACCAAAATAAAATAAATTTCAGCCTTTTTGCCCCAATATAAGAAAATTTCTGCTTTTTTTCTGAAATAAGTGAAATTTCTGCAATTTTGCCCCAAAATAAGTGAAATTTCTGCAATTTTGCCCCCAAATAAAAGAAATTTCTGGAATTTTGCCTGAAAATAAGTGGAATTTCTGAGTTTTGCGCAAAAATAAGGAGAATTTCTGTTATTACGCCCCAACATATAGGGAATTTCTGCCTTTTTGCTCCACAATTAGGGGAATTTCTGCAATTTTGCTCCAAAATACAGGGTATTTCTGCCTTTTTGCCCGAATATAAGAAGAATGATAACCTTTTTGCCAAAAAATGGGAAATTTCTCCATTTTTGCTTTAAAATAAAGGGAATTTCTGCTTTTTTGCCTCTAAATAAGTGGAATTTCTGTCTTTTTCCCCCAAAACAAAGGGAATTTCTGTTTTTCGCCCCAAAATAAGGAAAATTTCTGACTTATTACCCTGAAATAAGTGAAATTTCTAAAATTTTGCACAAAATACATGGAATTTCTGAGTTTTGCCCCCAAATGAGGAGAATTTCTGTCTTTTTGCCCCAACATATAGGGAATTTCTGCCTTTTTGCCCTACAAATAGGGGAATTTCTGCTTTTTTGCCTCTAAATATGTGGAATTTCTGTCTTTTTCCCCCAAAACAAATGGAATTTCTGTCTTTTTTGCCCCAAAATAAGGAGAATTTCTGACTTATTAACCTGAAATAAGTGAAATTTCTGCAATTTTGCCCCAAAATAAGGGAAATTTCTACCTTTTTTGCCACCAAATAAGGGGAATTTCAGCCTTTTTACCTCAAAATAAGGGGAATTTCTGCATTTTTGCCATAGAATATTAGGAATTTCTGTTTTTTTCCCAAAAATAAGGAAAATTTCTGCCTTTTTTCCCTGAAATAAGTGAAATTTCTGCAATTTTGCCCCAAAATAAGTGAAATTTCTGCAATTTTGCCCCAAAATAAGGGAAATTTCTAAAATTTTGCCCCAAATTAAGAGAAATTTCTGCCTTTTTGACCTCAAATAAGGGAAATTTTAGCCTTTTTACCTCAAAATATGGAGAATTTTTGAATTTTTGCCCAAAAATATGGGAAATTTCTGCCTTTTTGCCCCAAATTAAGAAAAATTTCTCCAATTTTGTACCAAAATAAAAGAAATTTCTGCCCTTTTGTCCCAAAATAAGAAAATTTCTGCTTTTTTTCTGAAATAAATGAAATTTCTGCAATTTTGCCTCAAAATAAGTTAAATTTCTGAATTTTTCCCTAAAATAAGAAGAATTTCTGTCTTTTTGCCCCAACATATGGAATTTCTGCCTTTTTTCCCGACAATTAGAAAAATTTCTGCAATTTTGCTCCAAAATACGGGGAATTTCTGCCTTTTTGTCTGAAAATAAGAAGAATGCATACCTTTCTGCCATAAAAAAAAGAAATTTCTTCATTTTTGCTCCAAAATAAGGGGAATTTCTGGTTTTTGCCTCTAAATAAGTGGAATTTCTGTCTTTCTCCCCCAAAAAAGGGAATTTCTGTATTTTTTGCCCAAAAATAAGGAAAATTTCTGACTTATTACCCTGAAATAAGTGAAATTTCTGCAATTTTGCCCCAAAATAAGGGAAATTTCTGCCTTTTTTCCCCCAAATAAGGGGAATTTCAGCCTTTTTACCTCAAAATAAGGGGAATTTCTGCCTTTTTGCCCAAAATAAGAAAAATTTTTGCAATTTTGTACCAAAATAAAAGAAATTTCTGCCTTATTGCCACGAAATATGAAAATTTCTGTTTTTTTCCCTGAAATAAGTGAAATTTCTGCAATTTTGCCCCAAAATTAGTGAAATTTCTGCAATTTTGCCTCAAAATAAAGGTAATTTCTGGAACTTTGCCCTAAATAAGTGGAATTTCTGAGTTTTGCCCCAAAATAAGGAGGATTTTTGTCTTTTTGCCCCAACATATAAGAAATTTCTTCCTTTTTGCCCTACAATTAGGGGAATTTCTGCAATTTTGCTTCAAAATTCGGGGAATTTCTGCCTTTTTGCCCGAAAATAAGAAGAATGCATACTTTTTTGCCATAAAAAAGGAAAATTTCTGCAATTTTGCTCCAAAATAATGGGAATTTCTGCATTTTTGCCTCTAAATAAGTGGAATTTCTGTCTTTTTCCCCCAAAACAAAAGGAATTTCTGTCTTTTTTGCCCCAAAATAAGGAAAATTTCTGACTTATTACTCTGAAGTAAGTGAAATTTCTGCAATTATGCCCCAACATAAAAGAAATTTCTGCCTTTTTGCCCACAAATAAGGGGAATTTCAGCCTTTTTACCTCAAAATAAGGGTAATTTCTGCATTTTTTCCCCAAAATATGGGAAATTTCTGCCTTTTGGCCCCAAAATAAGAATAATTTCTGCAATTTTGTACCAAAATAAAAAAATTTCTGCCTTTTTGCCCCAAAATAAGAAAATTTCTACTTTTTTTTCTGAAATAAATGAAATTTCTGCAATTTTGCCCCAACATAAGAGAAATTTCTGCCTTTTTGCCACGAAATAAGGGGAATTTCAGACTTTTAACCTCAAAATAAGGGGACTTTCTGCATTGTTGACCCAAAATATGGGAAATTTCTGCCTTTTTGCCCCAAAATAAGAAAAATTTCTGCAATTCTGTACCAAAATAAAAGAAATTTCAGCCTTTTTGCCCCAATATAAGAAAATTTCTGCTTTTTTTCTGAAATAAGTGAAATTTCTGCAATTTTGCCTCAAAATAAGAGAAATTTCTGCCTTTTTGCCCCCAAATCAGGGGAATTTCAACCTTTTTACCTCAAAATATGAAGACTTTCTGCATTTTTGACCCAAAATATGGGAAATTTCTGCCTTTTTGCTCCGAAATAAGAAAAATTTCTGCAATTCTGTACCAAAATAAAATAAATTTCAGCCTTTTTGCCCCAATATAAGAAAATTTCTGCTTTTTTCTGAAATAAGTGAAATTTCTGCAATTTTGCCCCAAAATAAGTGAAATTTCTGCAATTTTGCCCCCAAATAATAGAAATTTCTGAAATTTTGCCTGAAAATAAGTGGAATTTCTGAGTTTTGCGCAAAAATAAGGAGAATTTCTGTCTTTACGCCCCAACATATAGGGAATTTCTGCCTTTTTGCCCCACAATTAGGGGAATTTCTGCAATTTTGCTCCAAAATACGGGGTATTTCTGTTTTTTTGCCCGAATATAAGAAGAATGATTACCTTTTTGCCAGAAAAATGGGAAATTTCTCCATTTTTGCTTTAAAATAAAGGGAATTTCTGCTTTTTTTGCCTCTAAATAAGTGGAATTTCTGTCTTTTTCCCCCAAAACAAAAGGAATTTCTGTTTTTTGCCCCAAAATAAGGAAAATTTCTGACTTATTACCCTGAAATAAGTGAAATTTCTAAAATTTTGCACAAAATACATGGAATTTCTGAGTTTTGCCCCAAAATGAGGGGAATTTCTGTCTTTTTGCCCCAACATATAGGGAATTTCTGCCTTTTTGCCCTACAAATAGGGGAATTTCTGCTTTTTTGCCTCTAAATATGTGGAATTTCTGTCTTTTTCCCCCAAAACAAAGGGTATTTCTGTCTTTTTTGCCCCAAAATAAGGAAAATTTCTGACTTATTACCCTGAAATAAGTGAAATTTCTGCAATTTTGCCCCAAAATAAGGGAAATTTCTGCCTTTTTGACCCAAATAAGGGGAATTTCAGCCTTTTTACCTCAAAATAAGGGGAATTTCTGCATTTTTGCCATAGAATATTAGGAATTTCTGTTTTTTTGCCCAAAAATAAGGAAAATTTCTGGCTTTTTTCCCTGAAATAAGTGAAATTTCTGCAATTTTGCCTCAAAATAAGTGAAATTTCTGCAATTTTGCCTCAAAATAAAGGAAATTTCTAGAATTTTGCTTCAAAATAAGTGAAATTTCTGAGTTTTGCCCCAAAATAAGGAGAATTTTTGTTTTTTTGCCCCAACATATAGGAAATTTCTTCCTTTTTGCCCCACAATTAGGGGAATTGCTGCAATTTTGCTTCAAATTACGGGGAATTTCTGCCTTTTTGCCCGAAAATAATAAGAATGCATACCTTTTTGCCATAAAAAAAGAAAATTTCTGCAATTTTGCTCCAAAATAAGAGGAATTTCTGCTTTTGATTCTAAATAAGTGGAATTTCTGTCTTTTTCCCCCAAAACAAAGGGAATTTCTGTCTTTTTGCCCCAAAATAAGAAAAATTTCTGACTTATTACCCTGAAATAAGTGTAATTTCTGCAATTTTGCCCCAACATAAGAGAAATTTCTGCATTTTTGCCCCGAAATAAGGGGAATTTTAGCCTTTTAACCTCAAAATAAGGGGACTTTCTGCATTTTTGACACAAAATATGGGAAATTTCTGCCTTTTTGCCCCAAAATAAGAACAATTTCTGCAATTCTGTATTAAAATAAAAGAAATTTCAGCCTTTTTGCCCCAATATAAGAAAATTTCTGCTTTTTTTCTGAAATAAGTGAAATTTCTGCAATTTTGCCTCAAAATAAGTGAAATTTCTGCCTTTTTGCCTCCAAATCAGGGGAATTTTAGCCTTTTTACCTCAAAATATGAAGACTTTCTGCATTTTTGACCCAAAATATGGGAAATTTCTGCCTTTTTGCTCCGAAATAAGAAAAATTTCTGCAATTCTGTACCAAAATAAAATAAATTTCAGCCTTTTTGCCCTAATAAAAGAAAATTTCTGCTTTTTTTCTGAAATAAGTGAAATTTCTGCAATTTTGCCCCAAAATAAGTGAAATTTCTGAGTTTTTCCCCAAAATAACGAGAATTTCTGTCTTTTTGCCCCAACATATAGGGAATTTCTGCCTTTTTGCCCCACATTTAGAGGAATTTCTTCACTTTTGCTCCAAAATACGGGGAATTTCTGCCTTTTTGTCCAAAAATAAGAAGAATGCATAACTTTTTGCCATAAAAAAGGGAAATTTCTTCATTTTTGCTCCAAAATAAAGGGGATTTCTCCATTTTTGCCTCTAAATAAGTGGAATTTCTGTCTTTTTCCCCCCCAAAAAAGGGAATTTCTGTATTTTTTGCCCCAAAATAAGGAAAATTTCTGACTTATTACCCTGAAATAAGTGAAATTTCTGCAATTTTGCCCCAAAATAAGGGAAATATCTGCATTTTTGCCCCCAAGTAAGGGGAATTTCAGCCTTTTTACCTCAAAATAAGGAGAATTTCTGCATTTTTGCCCCAAAATATGGGAAATTTCTGCCTTTTCCCCCAAAATAAGAAAATTTCTGCTTTTTTCCCTGCAATAAGTTAAATTTCTGAAATTTTGCCCCAAAATAAGTGGAATTTCTGAGTTTTGTCCAAATAAGGAGTATTTCTGTCTTTTTACCCCAACTTTTAGGGAATTTTTGCCTTTTTGCCCCACAATTAAGGGAATTTCTGCAATTTTACTCCAAATTACGAGGAATTCCTGCCTTTTTGCCCGAAAATAAGAAGAATGCACACCTTTTTGCCATAAAAAAAGGAAATTTCCTCTTTTTCGCTCCAAAATAAGGGGAATTTCTGCTTTTTTGCCTCTAAATAAATAGAATTTCTGTCTTTTTCCCCCAAAAAAAGAAAATTTCTGTATTTTTTGCCCCAAAATAAGGAATATTTCTGTCTTATTACCCTGAAATAAGTGAAATTTCTGCAATTTTGCCCCAAAATAAGAGAAATTTCTGCCTTTTTGCCCCCAAATATGGGGAATTTCAGGATTTTTACCTCAAAATAAGGAAAATTTCTGAATTTTGCCCCAAAATATGGGAAATTTCTGCCTTTTTGCCCCAAAATAAGAAAAATTTCTGCAATTTTGTAAAAAAATAAAAGAAATTTTTGCCTTTTTTGCCCCAAAATAAGAAAATTTCTGCTTTTTTTCCCTGAAATAAGTGAAATTTCTAAAATTTTGCACAAAATACATGGAATTTCTGAGTTTTGCCCCAAAATGAGGAGAATTTCTGTCTTTTTGCCCCAACATATAGGGAATTTCTGCCTTTTTGCCCTACAAATAGGGGAATTTCTGCTTTTTTGCCTCTAAATATGTGGAATTTCTGTCTTTTTCCCCCAAAACAAAGGAAATTTCTGCCTTTTTGCCCCAAAATAAGGAGAATTTCTGACTTATTACCCTGAAATAAGTGAAATTTCTGCAATTTTGCCCCAAAATAAGGGAAATTTCTGCCTTTTTGCCCCCAAATAAGGGGAATTTCAGCCTTTTTACCTCAAAATAAGGGGAATTTCTGCATTTTTGCCATAGAATATTAGGAATTTCTGTTTTTTTGCCCAAAAATAAGGAAAATTTCTGCCTTTTTTCCCTGAAATAAGTGAAATTTCTGCAATTTTGCCCCAAAATAAGTGAAATTTCTGCAATTTTGCCCCAAAATAAGGGAAAATTCTAAAATTTTGCCCCAAATTAAGAGAAATTTTTGCCTTTTTGACCTCAAATAAGGGAAATTTCAGCCTTTTTATCTCAAAATATGGAGAATTTCTGAATTTTTGCCCAAAAATATGAAAAATTTCTGCCTTTTTGCCCCAAATTAAGAAAAATTTCTGCAATTTTGTAACAAAATAAAAGAAATTTCTGCCTTTTTGCCCCAAAATAAGAAAATTTCTGCTTTTTTTCTGAAATAAATGAAATTTCTGCAATTTTGCCCCAAAATAAGTGAAATTTCTGAGTTTTTCCCCAAAATAACGAGAATTTCTGTCTTTTTGCCCCAACATATAGAGAATTTCTGCCTTTTTGCCCCACATTTAGAGGAATTTCTTCACTTTTGCTCCAAAATACGGGGAATTTCTGCCTTTTTGTCCAAAAATAAGAAGAATGCATACCTTTTTGCCATAAAAAAGGGAAATTTCTTCATTTTTGCTCCAAAATAAAGGGAATTTCTCCATTTTTGCCTCCAAATAAGTGGAATTTCTGTCTTTTTCCCCCCCAAAAAAGGGAATTTCTGTATTTTTTGCCCCAAAATAAGGAAAATTTCTGACTTATTACCCTGAAATAAGTGAAATTTCTGCAATTTTGCCCCAAAATATGGGAAATTTCTGCATTTTTGCCCCCAAGTAAGGGGAATTTCAGCCTTTTTACCTCAAAATAAGGAGAATTTCTGCATTTTTGCCCCAAAATATGGGAAATTTCTGCCTTTTCCCCCAAAATAAGAAAATTTCTGCTTTTTTCCCTGCAATAAGTTAAATTTCTGAAATTTTGCCCCAAAATAAGTGAAATTTCTGCAATTTTGCCCCAAAATAAGGGAAATTTTTGGAATTTTGCCCCAAAATAAGTGGAATTTCTGAGTTTTGTCCAAACAAGGAGAATTTCTGTCTTTTTGCCCCAACTTTTAGGGAATTTTTGCCTTTTTGCCCCACAATTAAGGGAATTTCTGCAATTTTACTCCAAATTACGAGAAATTCCTGCCTTTTTGCCTGAAAATAAGAAGAATGCACACCTTTTTGCCATAAAAAAAGGAAATTTCCTCTTTTTCGCTCCAAAATAACGGGAATTTCTGCTTTTTTGCCTCTAAATAAATAGAATTTCTGTCTTTTTCCCCAAAAAAAAGGGAATTTCTGTATTTTTTGCCCCAAAATAAGGAATATTTCTGTCTTATTACCCTGAAATAAGTGAAATTTCTGCAATTTTGCCCCAAAATAAGAGAAATTTCTGCCCTTTTGCCCCCAAATATGGGGAATTTCAGGATTTTTACCTCAAAATAAGGAAAATTTCTGAATTTTGTCCCAAAATATGGGAAATTTCTGCCTTTTTGCCCCAAAATAAGAAAAATTTCTACAATTTTGTAAAAAAATAAAAGAAATTTTTGCCTTTTTGCCCCAAAATAAGAAAATTTCTGCTTTTTTTCCCTGAAATAAGTGAAATTTCTAAAATTTTGCACAAAATACATGGAATTTCTGAGTTTTGCCCCAAAATGAGGAGAATTTCTGTCTTTTTGCCCCAACATATAGGGAATTTCTGCCATTTTGCCCTAAAAATAAGGGAATTTCTGCTTTTTTGCCTCTAAATATGTGGAATTTCTGTCTTTTTCCCCCAAAACAAAGGGAATTTCTGTCTTTTTTGCCCCAAAATAAGGAAAATTTCTGACTTATTACCCTGAAATAAGTGAAATTTCTGCAATTTTGCCCCAAAATAAGGGAAATTTCTGCCTTTTTGCCCCCAAATAAGGGGAATTTCAGCCTTTTTACCTGAAAATAAGGGGAATTTCTGCATTTTTGCCATAGAATATTAGGAATTTCTGTTTTTTTGCCCAAAAATAAGGAAAATTTCTGCCTTTTTTCCCTGAAATAAGTGAAATTTCTGCAATTTTGCCCCAAAATAAGTGAAATTTCTGCAATTTTGCCCCAAAATAAGGGAAATTTCTAAAATTTTGCCCCAAATTAATAGAAATTTCTGCCTTTTTGACCTCAAATAAGGGAAATTTCAGCCTTTTTACCTCAAAATATGGAGAATTTCTGAATTTTTGCCCAAAAATATGGGAAATTTCTGCCTTTTTGCCCCAAATTAAGAAAAATTTCTGCAATTTTGTGCCAAAATAAAAGAAATTTCTGCCTTTTTGCCCCAAAATAAGAAAATTTCTGCTTTTTTTCTGAAATAAATGAAATTTCTGCAATTTTGCCTCAAAATAAGTTAAATTTCTGAATTTTTCCCTAAAATAAGAAGAATTTCTGTCTTTTTGCCCCAACATATAGGGAATTTCTGCCTTTTTTCCCCACAATTAGGGGAATTTCTGCAATTTTGCTCCAAAATACGGTGAATTTCTACCTTTTTCTCCGAAAATAAGAAGAATGCATACCTTTTTGCCATAAAAAAAGAAATTTCTTCATTTTTGCTCCAAAATAAGGGGAATTTCTGGTTTTTGCCTCTAAATAAGTGGAATTTCTGTCTTTCTCCCCCAAAACAAAGGGAATTTCTGTATTTTTTGCCCAAAAATAAGGAAAATTTCTGACTTATTACCCTGAAATAAGTGAAATTTCTGCAATTTTGCCCCAAAATAAGGGAAATATCTGCCTTTTTTCCCCCAAATAAGGAAAATTTCAGCCTTTTTACCTCAAAATAAGGGGAATTTCTGCCTTTTTGCCCAAAATAAGAAAAATTTCTGCAATTTTGTACCAAAATAAAAGAAATTTCTGCCTTATTGCCACAAAATATGAAAATTTCTGTTTTTTTCCCTGAAATAAGTGAAATTTCTGCAATTTTGCCCCAAAATAAGTGAAATTTCTGCAATTTTGCCTCAAAATAAAGGTAATTTCTGGAACTTTGCCCTAAATAAGTGGAATTTCTGAGTTTTGCCCCAAAATAAGGAGGATTTTTGTCTTTTTGCCCCAACATATAGGAAATTTCTTCCTTTTTGCCCTACAATTAGGGGAATTTCTGCAATTTTGCTTCAAATTACGGGGAATTTCTGCCTTTTTGCCCGAAAATAAGAAGAATGCATACCTTTTTGCCATAAAAAAGGAAAATTTCTGCAATTTTGCTCCAAAATAAGGGGAATTTCTGCTTTTTTGCCTCTAAAAAAGTGGAGTTTCTGTCTTTTTCCCCCAAAACAAAGGGAATTTCTGTCTTTTTTGCCCCAAAATAAGGAAAATTTCTGACTTATTACCCTGAAGTAAGTGAAATTTCTGCAATTATGCCCCAATATAAAAGAAATTTCTGCCTTTTTGCCCCCAAATAAGGGGAATTTCAGCCTTTTTACATCAAAATAAGGGTAATTTCTGCATTTTTTCCCCAAAATATGGGATATTTCTGCCTTTTGGCCCCAAAATAAGAAAAATTTCTGCAATTTTGTACCAAAATAAAAAAATTTCTGCCTTTTTGCCCCAAAATAAGAAAATTTCTACTTTTTTTTCTGAAATAAATGAAATTTCTGCAATTTTGCCCCAACATAAGAGAAATTTCTGCATTTTTGCCACGAAATAAGGGGAATTTCAGACTTTTAACCTCAAAATAAGGGGACTTTCTGGATTTTTGACCCAAAATATGGGAAATTTCCTCCTTTTTGCCCCAAAATTAGAAAAATTTCTGCAATTCTGTACCAAAATAAAAGAAATTGCAGCCTTTTTGCCCCAATATAAGAAAATTTCTGCTTTTTTTCTGAAATAAGTGAAATTTCTGCAATTTTGCCTCAAAATAATAGAAATTTCTGCCTTTTTGCCTCCAAATCAGGGGAATTTCAGCCTTTTTACCTCAAAATATGAAGACTTTCTGCATTTTTGACCCAAAATATGGGAAATTTCTGCCTTTTTGCTCTGAAATAAGAAAAATTTCTGCAATTCTGTACCAAAATAAAAGAAATTTCAGCCTTTTTGCCCCAATATAAGAAAATTTCTGCTTTTTTTCTGAAATAAGTGAAATTTCTGCAATTTTGCCCCAAAATAAGTGAAATTTCTGCAATTTTGCCCCCAAATAAGGGAAATTTCTGGAATTTTGCCTGAAAATAAGTGGAATTTCTGAGTTTTGCGCAAAAATAAGGAGAATTTCTGTCTTTACGCCCCAACATATAGGGAATTTCTGCCTTTTTGCTCCACAATTAGGGGAATTTCTGCAATTTTGCTCCAAAATACAGGGTATTTCTGCCTTTTTGCCCGAATATAAGAAGAATGATTACCTTTTTGCCACAAAAATGGGAAATTTCTCCATTTTTGCTTTAAAATAAAGGGAATTTCTGCTTTTTTGCCTCTAAATAAGTGGAATTTCTGTCTTTTTCCCCCAAAACAAAGGGAATTTCTGTTTTTTGCCCCAAAATAAGGAAAATTTCTGACTTATTACCCTGAAATAAGTGAAATTTCTAAAATTTTGCACAAAATACATGGAATTTCTGAGTTTTGCCCCAAAATGAGGGGAATTTCTGTCTTTTTGCCCCAACATATAGGGAATTTCTGCCTTTTTGCCCTACAAATAGGGGAATTTCTGCTTTTTTGCCTCTAAATATGTGGAATTTCTGTCTTTTTCCCCCAAAACAAAGGGAATTTCTGTCTTTTTTGCCCCAAAATAAGGAGAATTTCTGACTTATTACCCTGAAATAAGTGAAATTTCTGCAATTTTGCCCCAAAATAAGGGAAATTTCTGCCTTTTTTCCCCCAAATAAGGGGAATTTCAGCCTTTTTACCTCAAAATAAGGGGAATTTCTGCCTTTTTGCCCAAAATAAGAAAAATTTCTGCAATTTTGTACCAAAATAAAAGAAATTTCTGCCTTATTGCCACGAAATATGAAAATTTCTGTTTTTTTCCCTGAAATAAGTGAAATTTCTGCAATTTTGCCCCAAAATTAGTGAAATTTCTGCAATTTTGCCTCAAAATAAAGGTAATTTCTGGAACTTTGCCCTAAATAAGTGGAATTTCTGAGTTTTGCCCCAAAATAAGGAGGATTTTTGTCTTTTTGCCCCAACATATAAGAAATTTCTTCCTTTTTGCCCTACAATTAGGGGAATTTCTGCAATTTTGCTTCAAAATACGGGGAATTTCTGCCTTTTTGCCCGAAAATAAGAAGAATGCATACCTTTTTGCCATAAAAAAGGAAAATTTCTGCAATTTTGCTCCAAAATAATGGGAATTTCTGCATTTTTGCCTCTAAATAAGTGGAATTTCTGTCTTTTTCCCCCAAAACAAAAGGAATTTCTGTCTTTTTTGCCCCAAAATAAGGAAAATTTCTGACTTATTACCCTGAAGTAAGTGAAATTTCTGCAATTATGCCCCAATATAAAAGAAATTTCTGCCTTTTTGCCCCCAAATAAGGGGAATTTCAGCCTTTTTACCTCAAAATAAGGGTAATTTCTGCATTTTTTCCCCAAAATATGGGAAATTTCTGCCTTTTGGCCCCAAAATAAGAATAATTTATGCAATTTTGTACCAAAATAAAAAAATTTCTGCCTTTTTGCCCCAAAATAAGAAAATTTCTACATTTTTTTCTGAAATAAATGAAATTTCTGCAATTTTGCCCCAACATAAGAGAAATTTCTGCCTTTTTGCCACGAAATAAGGGGAATTTCAGACTTTTAACCTCAAAATAAGGGGACTTTCTGCATTGTTGACCCAAAATATGGGAAATTTCTGCCTTTTTGCCCCAAAATAAGAAAAATTTCTGCAATTCTGTACCAAAATAAAAGAAATTTCAGCCTTTTTGCCCCAATATAAGAAAATTTCTGCTTTTTTTCTGAAATAAGTGAAATTTCTGCAATTTTGCCTCAAAATAAGAGAAATTTCTGCCTTTTTGCCCCCAAATCAGGGGAATTTCAGCCTTTTTACCTCAAAATATGAAGACTTTCTGCATTTTTGACCCAAAATATAGGAAATTTCTGCCTTTTTGCTCCGAAATAAGAAAAATTTCTGCAATTCTGTACCAAAATAAAATAAATTTCAGCCTTTTTGCCCCAATATAAGAAAATTTCTGCTTTTTTCTGAAATAAGTGAAATTTCTGCAATTTTGCCCCAAAATAAGTGAAATTTCTGCAATTTTGCCCCCAAATAATAGAAATTTCTGGAATTTTGCCTGAAAATAAGTGGAATTTCTGAGTTTTGCGCAAAAATAAGGAGAATTTCTGTCTTTACGCCCCAACATATAGGGAATTTCTGCCTTTTTGCTCCACAATTAGGGGAATTTCTGCAATTTTGCTCCAAAATACAGGGTATTTCTGCCTTTTTGCCCGAATATAAGAAGAATGATTACCTTTTTGCCACAAAATGGGAAATTTCTCCATTTTTGCTTTAAAATAAAGGGAATTTCTGCTTTTTTGCCTCTAAATAAGTGGAATTTCTGTCTTTTTCCCCCAAAACAAAGGGAATTTCTGTTTTTTGCCCCAAAATAAGGAAAATTTCTGACTTATTACCCTGAAATAAGTGAAATTTCTAAAATTTTGCACAAAATACATGGAATTTCTGAGTTTTGCCCCCAAATGAGGAGAATTTCTGTCTTTTTGCCCCAACATATAGGGATTTTCTGCCTTTTTGCCCTACAAATAGGGGAATTTCTGCTTTTTTGCCTCTAAATATGTGGAATTTCTGTCTTTTTCCCCCAAAACAAAGGGAATTTCTGTCTTTTTTGCCCCAAAATAAGGAGAATTTCTGACTTATTAACCTGAAATAAGTGAAATTTCTGCAATTTTGCCCCAAAATAAGGGAAATTTCTACCTTTTTGCCACCAATAAGGGGAATTTCAGCCTTTTACCTCAAAATAAGGGGAATTTCTGCATTTTTGCCATAGAATATTAGGAATTTCTGTTTTTTGCCCAAAAATAAGGAAAATTTCTGCCTTTTTTCCCTGAAATAAGTGAAATTTCTGCAATTTTGCCCCAAAATAAGTGAAATTTCTGCAATTTTGCCCCAAAATAAGGGAAATTTCTAAAATTTTGCCCCAAATTAAGAGAAATTTCTGCCTTTTTGACCTCAAATAAGGGAAATTTTAGCCTTTTTACCTCAAAATATGGAGAATTTCTGAATTTTTGCCCAAAAATATGGGAAATTTCTGCCTTTTTGCCCCAAATTAATAAAAATTTCTGCAATTTTGTACCAAAATAAAAGAAATTTCTGCCCTTTTGTCCCAAAATAAGAAAATTTCTGCTTTTTTTCTGAAATAAATGAAATTTCTGCAATTTTGCCTCAAAATAAGTTAAATTTCTGAATTTTTCCCTAAAATAAGAAGAATTTCTGTCTTTTTGCCCCAACATATGGAATTTCTGCCTTTTTTCCCGACAATTAGAAAAATTTCTGCAATTTTGCTCCAAAATACGGGGAATTTCTGCCTTTTTGTCCGAAAATAAGAAGAATGCATACCTTTCTGCCATAAAAAAAAGAAATTTCTTCATTTTTGCTCCAAAATAAGGGGAATTTCTGGTATTTGCCTCTAAATAAGTGGAATTTCTGTCTTTCTCCCCCAAAAAAGGGAATTTCTGTATTTTTTGCCCAAAAATAAGGAAAATTTCTGACTTATTACCCTGAAATAAGTGAAATTTCTGCAATTTTGCCCCAAAATAAGGGAAATTTCTGCCTTTTTTCCCCCAAATAAGGGGAATTTCAGCCTTTTTACCTCAAAATAAGGGGAATTTCTGCCTTTTTGCCCAAAATAAGAAAAATTTCTGCAATTTTGTACCAAAATAAAAGAAATTTCTGCCTTATTGCCACGAAATATGAAAATTTCTGTTTTTTTCCCTGAAATAAGTGAAATTTCTGCAATTTTGCCCCAAAATTAGTGAAATTTCTGCAATTTTGCCTCAAAATAAAGGTAATTTCTGGAACTTTGCCCTAAATAAGTGGAATTTCTGAGTTTTGCCCCAAAATAAGGAGGATTTTTGTCTTTTTGCCCCACCATATAAGAAATTTCTTCCTTTTTGCCCTACAATTAGGGGAATTTCTGCAATTTTGCTTCAAAATACGGGGAATTTCTGCCTTTTTGCCCGAAAATAAGAAGAATGCATACCTTTTTGCCATAAAAAAGGAAAATTTCTGCAATTTTGCTCCAAAATAATGGGAATTTCTGCATTTTTGCCTCTAAATAAGTGGAATTTCTGTCTTTTTCCCCCCAAAAAAAGGAATTTCTGTCTTTTTTGCCCCAAAATAAGGAAAATTTCTGACTTATTACCCTGAAGTAAGTGAAATTTCTGCAATTATGCCCCAATATAAAAGAAATTTCTGCCTTTTTGCCCCCAAATAAGGGGAATTTCAGCCTTTTTACCTCAAAATAAGGGTAATTTCTGCATTTTTTCCCCAAAATATGGGAAATTTCTGCCTTTTGGCCCCATAATAAGAATAATTTATGCAATTTTGTACCAAAATAAAAAAATTTCTGCCTTTTTGCCCCAAAATAAGAAAATTTCTACTTTTTTTTCTGAAATAAATGAAATTTCTGCAATTTTGCCCCAACATAAGAGAAATTTCTGCATTTTTGCCACGAAATAAGGGGAATTTCAGACTTTTAACCTCAAAATAAGGGGACTTTCTGCATTGTTGACCCAAAATATGGGAAATTTCTGCCTTTTTGCCCCAAAATAAGAAAAATTTCTGCAATTCTGTACCAAAATAAAAGAAATTTCAGCCTTTTTGCCCCAATATAAGAAAATTTCTGCTTTTTTTCTGAAATAAGTGAAATTTCTGCAATTTTGCCTCAAAATAAGAGAAATTTCTGCCTTTTTGCCCCCAAATCAGGGGAATTTCAGCCTTTTTACCTCAAAATATGAAGACTTTCTGCATTTTTGACCCAAAATATAGGAAATTTCTGCCTTTTTGCTCCGAAATAAGAAAAATTTCTGCAATTCTGTACCAAAATAAAATAAATTTCAGCCTTTTTGCCCCAATATAAGAAAATTTCTGCTTTTTTCTGAAATAAGTGAAATTTCTGCAATTTTGCCCCAAAATAAGTGAAATTTCTGCAATTTTGCCCCCAAATAATAGAAATTTCTGGAATTTTGCCTGAAAATAAGTGGAATTTCTGAGTTTTGCGCAAAAATAAGGAGAATTTCTGTCTTTACGCCCCAACATATAGGGAATTTCTGCCTTTTGCCCCACAATTAGGGGAATTTCTGCAATTTTGCTCCAAAATACGGGGTATTTCTGCCTTTTTGCCCGAATATAAGAAGAATGATTACCTTTTTGCCAGAAAAATGGGAAATTTCTCCATTTTTGCTTTAAAATAAAGGGAATTTCTGCTTTTTTGCCTCTAAATAAGTGGAATTTCTGTCTTTTTCCCCCAAAACAAAAGGAATTTCTGTTTTTTTGCCCCAAAATAAGGAAAATTTCTGACTTATTACCCTGAAATAAGTGAAATTTCTAAAATTTTGCACAAAATACATGGAATTTCTGAGTTTTGCCCCAAAATGAGGGGAATTTCTGTCTTTTTGCCCCAACATATAGGGAATTTCTGCCTTTTTGCCCTACAAATAGGGGAATTTCTGCTTTTTTGCCTCTAAATATGTGGAATTTCTGTCTTTTTCCCCCAAAACAAAGGGTATTTCTGTCTTTTTTGCCCCAAAATAAGGAAAATTTCTGTCTTATTACCCTGAAATAAGTGAAATTTCTGCAATTTTGCCCCAAAATAAGGGAAATTTCTGCCTTTTTGACCCAAATAAGGGGAATTTCAGCCTTTTTACCTCAAAATAAGGGGAATTTCTGCATTTTTGCCATATAATATTAGGAATTTCTGTTTTTTTGCCCAAAAATAAGGAAAATTTCTGGCTTTTTTCCCTGAAATAAGTGAAATTTCTGCAATTTTGCCTCAAAATAAGTGAAAATTCTGCAATTTTGCCTCAAAATAAAAAAATTTCTAGAATTTTGCTTCAAAATAAGTGAAATTTCTGAGTTTTGCCCCAAAATAAGGAGAATTTTTGTCTTTTTGCCCCAACATATAGGAAATTTCTTCCTTTTTGCCCCACAGTTAGGGGAATTGCTGCAATTTTGCTCCAAAATACGGGGAATTTCTGCCTTTTTGTCCAAAAATAAGAAGAATGCATAACTTTTTGCCATAAAAAAGGAAAATTTCTGCAATTTTACTCCAAAATAAGGGGAATTTCTGCTTTTTTGCCTCTAAATAAGTGGAATTTCTGTCTTTTTCCCCCAAAACAAAGGGAATTTCTGTCTTTTTTGCCCCAAAATAAGGAAAATTTCTGACTTATTACCCTGAAGTAAGTGAAATTTCTGCAATTATGCCCCAATATAAAAGAAATTTCTGCCTTTTTGCCCCCAAATAAGGGGAATTTCAGCCTTTTTACCTCAAAATAAGGGTAATTTCTGCATTTTTTCCCCAAAATATGGGAAATTTCTGCCTTTTGGCCCCAAAATAAGAAAAATTTCTGCAATTTTGTACCAAAATAAAAAAATTTCTGCCTTTTTGCTCCAAAATAAGAAAATTTCTACCTTTTTTTCTGAAATAAATGAAATTTCTGCAATTTTGCCCCAACATAAGAGAAATTTCTGCCTTTTTGCCACGAAATAAGGGGAATTTGAGACTTTTAACCTCAAAATATAAAGACTTTCTGCATTTTTGACCCAAAATATGGGAAATTTCTGCCTTTTTGCCCCAAAATAAGAAAAATTTCTGCCATTTTGTACCAAAATAAGAGAAATTTCTGCCTTTTTGCCCCAAAATAAAAAAAATTTCTCATTTTTTTTTTCTGAAATAAGTGAAATTTCTGCAATTTTGCCCCAAAATAAGTGAAATTTCTGCAATTTTGGCCCCAAATAAGGGAAATTTCTGGAATTTTGCCTAAAAATAAGTGGAATTTCTGAGTTTTGCGCAAAAATATGGAGAATTTCTGTCTTTATGCCCCAACATATAGGAAATTTCTGCCTTTTTGCCCCACAATTAGGGGAATTTCTGCAATTTTGCTCCAAAATATGGGGTATTTCTGCCTTTTTGCCCGAATATAAGAAGAATGATTACCTTTTTGCCACAAAAATGGGAAATTTCTCCATTTTTGCTTTAAAATAAAGGGAATTTCTGCTTTTTTGCCTCTAAATAAGTGGAATTTCTGTCTTTTCCCCCCAAAACAAAGGGAATTTCTGTTTTTTGCCCCAAAATAAGGAAAATTTCTGACTTATTACCCTGAAATAAGTGAAATATCTAAAATTTTGCACAAAATACATGGAATTTCTGAGTTTTGCCCCAAAATGAGGAGAATTTCTGTCTTTTTGCCCCAACATATAGAGAATTTCTGCCTTTTTGCCCTACAAATAGGGGAATTTCTGCTTTTTTGCCTCTAAATATGTGGAATTTCTGTCTTTTTCCCCCAAACAAAGGAAATTTCTGTCTTTTTTGCCCCAAAATAAGTAAAATTTCTGACTTATTACCCTGAAATAAGTAAAATTTCTGCAATTTTGCCCCGAAATAAGGGAAATTTCTGCCTTTTTGCCCCCAAATAAGGGGAATTTCAGCCTTTTTACCTCAAAATAAGGGGAAATTCTGCATTTTTGCCATAGAATATTAGGAATTTCTGTTTTTTTGCCCAAAAATAAGGAAAATTTCTGCCTTTTTTCCCTGAAATAAGTGAAATTTCTGCAATTTTGCCCCAAAATAAGTGAAATTTCTGCAATTTTGCCATAAAATAAGTGAAATTTCTGCAATTTTGCCCCAAAATAAGGGAAATTTCTAAAATTTTGCCCCAAATTAAGAGAAATTTCTGCCTTTTTGACCTCAAATAAGGGAAATTTCAGCCTTTTTACCTCAAAATATAGAGAATTTCTGAATTTTTGCCCAAAAATATGGGAAATTTCTGCCTTTTTGCCCCAAATTAAGAAAAATTTCTGCAATTTTGTACCAAAATAAATTTCTGCCTTTTTGCCCCAAAATAAGTAAATTTCTGCTTTTTTTCTGAAATAAATGATATTTCTGCAATTTTGCTTCAAAATAAGTTAAATTTCTGATTTTTTCCCTAAAATAAGAAGAATTTCTGTCTTTTTGCCCCAACATATAGGGAATTTCTGCCTTTTTTCCTCACAATTAGGGGAATTTCTGTAATTTTGCTCCAAAATACGGGGAATTTCTGCCTTTTTGTCCGAAAATAAGAAGAATGCATACCTTTTTGCCATAAAAATGAAATTTCTTCATTTTTGCTCCAAAATAAGGGGAATTTCTGGTTTTTGCCTCTAAATATGTGGAATTTCTGTCTTTCTCCCCCAAAACAAAGGGAATTTCTGTATTTTTTGCCTCAAAATAATGAAAATTTCTGACTTATTACCCTGAAATAAGTGAAATTTCTGCAATTTTGCCCCAAAATAAGGGAAATTTCTCCCTTTTTGGCCTTAAATAAGGGGAATTTCAGCCTTTTTACCTCAAAATAAGGGGAATTTCTGCCTTTTTGCCCAAAATAAAAAAAATTTCTGCAATTTTGTACCAAAATAAAAGAAATTTCTGCCTTATTGCCACAAAATATGAAAATTTCTGTTTTTTTCCCTGAAATAAGTGAAATTTCTGCAATTTTGCCCCAAAATAAGTGAAATTTCTGCAATTTTGCCTCAAAATAAAGGTAATTTCTGGAACTTTGCCCTAAATAAGTGGAATTTCTGAGTTTTGCCCCAAAATAAGGAGGATTTTTGTCTTTTTGCCCCAACATATAGGAAATTTCTTCCTTTTTGCCCCACAATTAGGGGAATTTCTGCAATTTTGCTTCAAAATACGGGGAATTTCTGCCTTTTTGCCCGAAAATAAGAAGAATGCATACCTTTTTGCCATAAAAAAGGAAAATTTCTGCAATTTTGCTCCAAAATAATGGGAATTTCTGCATTTTTGCCTCTAAATAAGTGGAATTTCTGTCTTTTTCCCCCAAAAAAAAGGAATTTCTGTCTTTTTTGCCCCAAAATAAGGAAAATTTCTGACTTATTACCCTGAAGTAAGTGAAATTTCTGCAATTATGCCCCAATATAAAAGAAATTTCTGCCTTTTTGCCCCCAAATAAGGGGAATTTCAGCCTTTTTACCTCAAAATAAGGGTAATTTCTGCATTTTTTCCCCAAAATATGGGAAATTTCTGCCTTTTGGCCCCATAATAAGAATAATTTATGCAATTTTGTACCAAAATAAAAAAATTTCTGCCTTTTTGCTCCAAAATAAGAAAATTTCTACTTTTTTTTCTGAAATAAATGAAATTTCTGCAATTTTGCCCCAACATAAGAGAAATTTCTGCATTTTTGCCACAAAATAAGGGGAATTTCAGACTTTTAACCTCAAAATAAGGGGACTTTCTGCATTGTTGACCCAAAATATGGGAAATTTCTGCCTTTTTGCCCCAAAATAAGAAAAATTTCTGCAATTCTGTACCAAAATAAAAGAAATTTCAGCCTTTTTGCCCCAATATAAGAAAATTTCTGCTTTTTTTCTGAAATAAGTGAAATTTCTGCAATTTTGCCTCAAAATAAGAGAAATTTCTGCCTTTTTGCCCCCAAATCAGGGGAATTTCAGCCTTTTTACCTCAAAATATGAAGACTTTCTGCATTTTTGACCCAAAATATAGGAAATTTCTGCCTTTTTGCTCCGAAATAAGAAAAATTTCTGCAATTCTGTACCAAAATAAAATAAATTTCAGCCTTTTTGCCCCAATATAAGAAAATTTCTGCTTTTTTCTGAAATAAGTGAAATTTCTGCAATTTTGCCCCAAAATAAGTGAAATTTCTGCAATTTTGCCCCCAAATAATAGAAATTTCTGGAATTTTGCCTGAAAATAAGTGGAATTTCTGAGTTTTGCGCAAAAATAAGGAGAATTTCTGTCTTTACGCCCCAACATATAGGGAATTTCTGCCTTTTTGCTCCACAATTAGGGGAATTTCTGCAATTTTGCTCCAAAATACAGGGTATTTCTGCCTTTTTGCCCGAATATAAGAAGAATGATTACCTTTTTGCCACAAAATGGGAAATTTCTCCATTTTTGCTTTAAAATAAAGGGAATTTCTGCTTTTTTGCCTCTAAATAAGTGGAATTTCTGTCTTTTTCCCCCAAAACAAAGGGAATTTCTGTTTTTTGCCCCAAAATAAGGAAAATTTCTGACTTATTACCCTGAAATAAGTGAAATTTCTAAAATTTTGCACAAAATACATGGAATTTCTGAGTTTTGCCCCCAAATGAGGAGAATTTCTGTCTTTTTGCCCCAACATATAGGGATTTTCTGCCTTTTTGCCCTACAAATAGGGGAATTTCTGCTTTTTTGCCTCTAAATATGTGGAATTTCTGTCTTTTTCCCCCAAAACAAAGGGAATTTCTGTCTTTTTTGCCCCAAAATAAGGAGAATTTCTGACTTATTAACCTGAAATAAGTGAAATTTCTGCAATTTTGCCCCAAAATAAGGGAAATTTCTACCTTTTTGCCACCAATAAGGGGAATTTCAGCCTTTTACCTCAAAATAAGGGGAATTTCTGCATTTTTGCCATAGAATATTAGGAATTTCTGTTTTTTGCCCAAAAATAAGGAAAATTTCTGCCTTTTTTCCCTGAAATAAGTGAAATTTCTGCAATTTTGCCCCAAAATAAGTGAAATTTCTGCAATTTTGCCCCAAAATAAGGGAAATTTCTAAAATTTTGCCCCAAATTAAGAGAAATTTCTGCCTTTTTGACCTCAAATAAGGGAAATTTTAGCCTTTTTACCTCAAAATATGGAGAATTTCTGAATTTTTGCCCAAAAATATGGGAAATTTCTGCCTTTTTGCCCCAAATTAATAAAAATTTCTGCAATTTTGTACCAAAATAAAAGAAATTTCTGCCCTTTTGTCCCAAAATAAGAAAATTTCTGCTTTTTTTCTGAAATAAATGAAATTTCTGCAATTTTGCCTCAAAATAAGTTAAATTTCTGAATTTTTCTCTAAAATAAGAAGAATTTCTGTCTTTTTGCCCCAACATATGGAATTTCTGCCTTTTTTCCCGACAATTAGAAAAATTTCTGCAATTTTGCTCCAAAATACGGGGAATTTCTGCCTTTTTGTCCGAAAATAAGAAGAATGCATACCTTTCTGCCATAAAAAAAAGAAATTTCTTCATTTTTGCTCCAAAATAAGGGGAATTTCTGGTATTTGCCTCTAAATAAGTGGAATTTCTGTCTTTCTCCCCCAAAAAAGGGAATTTCTGTATTTTTTGCCCAAAAATAAGGAAAATTTCTGACTTATTACCCTGAAATAAGTGAAATTTCTGCAATTTTGCCCCAAAATAAGGGAAATTTCTGCCTTTTTTCCCCCAAATAAGGGGAATTTCAGCCTTTTTACCTCAAAATAAGGGGAATTTCTGCCTTTTTGCCCAAAATAAGAAAAATTTCTGCAATTTTGTACCAAAATAAAAGAAATTTCTGCCTTATTGCCACGAAATATGAAAATTTCTGTTTTTTTCCCTGAAATAAGTGAAATTTCTGCAATTTTGCCCCAAAATTAGTGAAATTTCTGCAATTTTGCCTCAAAATAAAGGTAATTTCTGGAACTTTGCCCTAAATAAGTGGAATTTCTGAGTTTTGCCCCAAAATAAGGAGGATTTTTGTCTTTTTGCCCCACCATATAAGAAATTTCTTCCTTTTTGCCCTACAATTAGGGGAATTTCTGCAATTTTGCTTCAAAATACGGGGAATTTCTGCCTTTTTGCCCGAAAATAAGAAGAATGCATACCTTTTTGCCATAAAAAAGGAAAATTTCTGCAATTTTGCTCCAAAATAATGGGAATTTCTGCATTTTTGCCTCTAAATAAGTGGAATTTCTGTCTTTTTCCCCCCAAAAAAAGGAATTTCTGTCTTTTTTGCCCCAAAATAAGGAAAATTTCTGACTTATTACCCTGAAGTAAGTGAAATTTCTGCAATTATGCCCCAATATAAAAGAAATTTCTGCCTTTTTGCCCCCAAATAAGGGGAATTTCAGCCTTTTTACCTCAAAATAAGGGTAATTTCTGCATTTTTTCCCCAAAATATGGGAAATTTCTGCCTTTTGGCCCCATAATAAGAATAATTTATGCAATTTTGTACCAAAATAAAAAAATTTCTGCCTTTTTGCCCCAAAATAAGAAAATTTCTACTTTTTTTTCTGAAATAAATGAAATTTCTGCAATTTTGCCCCAACATAAGAGAAATTTCTGCATTTTTGCCACGAAATAAGGGGAATTTCAGACTTTTAACCTCAAAATAAGGGGACTTTCTGCATTGTTGACCCAAAATATGGGAAATTTCTGCCTTTTTGCCCCAAAATAAGAAAAATTTCTGCAATTCTGTACCAAAATAAAAGAAATTTCAGCCTTTTTGCCCCAATATAAGAAAATTTCTGCTTTTTTTCTGAAATAAGTGAAATTTCTGCAATTTTGCCTCAAAATAAGAGAAATTTCTGCCTTTTTGCCCCCAAATCAGGGGAATTTCAGCCTTTTTACCTCAAAATATGAAGACTTTCTGCATTTTTGACCCAAAATATAGGAAATTTCTGCCTTTTTGCTCCGAAATAAGAAAAATTTCTGCAATTCTGTACCAAAATAAAATAAATTTCAGCCTTTTTGCCCCAATATAAGAAAATTTCTGCTTTTTTCTGAAATAAGTGAAATTTCTGCAATTTTGCCCCAAAATAAGTGAAATTTCTGCAATTTTGCCCCCAAATAATAGAAATTTCTGGAATTTTGCCTGAAAATAAGTGGAATTTCTGAGTTTTGCGCAAAAATAAGGAGAATTTCTGTCTTTACGCCCCAACATATAGGGAATTTCTGCCTTTTGCCCCACAATTAGGGGAATTTCTGCAATTTTGCTCCAAAATACGGGGTATTTCTGCCTTTTTGCCCGAATATAAGAAGAATGATTACCTTTTTGCCAGAAAAATGGGAAATTTCTCCATTTTTGCTTTAAAATAAAGGGAATTTCTGCTTTTTTGCCTCTAAATAAGTGGAATTTCTGTCTTTTTCCCCCAAAACAAAAGGAATTTCTGTTTTTTTGCCCCAAAATAAGGAAAATTTCTGACTTATTACCCTGAAATAAGTGAAATTTCTAAAATTTTGCACAAAATACATGGAATTTCTGAGTTTTGCCCCAAAATGAGGGGAATTTCTGTCTTTTTGCCCCAACATATAGGGAATTTCTGCCTTTTTGCCCTACAAATAGGGGAATTTCTGCTTTTTTGCCTCTAAATATGTGGAATTTCTGTCTTTTTCCCCCAAAACAAAGGGTATTTCTGTCTTTTTTGCCCCAAAATAAGGAAAATTTCTGTCTTATTACCCTGAAATAAGTGAAATTTCTGCAATTTTGCCCCAAAATAAGGGAAATTTCTGCCTTTTTGACCCAAATAAGGGGAATTTCAGCCTTTTTACCTCAAAATAAGGGGAATTTCTGCATTTTTGCCATATAATATTAGGAATTTCTGTTTTTTTGCCCAAAAATAAGGAAAATTTCTGGCTTTTTTCCCTGAAATAAGTGAAATTTCTGCAATTTTGCCTCAAAATAAGTGAAAATTCTGCAATTTTGCCTCAAAATAAAAAAATTTCTAGAATTTTGCTTCAAAATAAGTGAAATTTCTGAGTTTTGCCCCAAAATAAGGAGAATTTTTGTCTTTTTGCCCCAACATATAGGAAATTTCTTCCTTTTTGCCCCACAGTTAGGGGAATTGCTGCAATTTTGCTCCAAAATACGGGGAATTTCTGCCTTTTTGTCCAAAAATAAGAAGAATGCATAACTTTTTGCCATAAAAAAGGAAAATTTCTGCAATTTTACTCCAAAATAAGGGGAATTTCTGCTTTTTTGCCTCTAAATAAGTGGAATTTCTGTCTTTTTCCCCCAAAACAAAGGGAATTTCTGTCTTTTTTGCCCCAAAATAAGGAAAATTTCTGACTTATTACCCTGAAGTAAGTGAAATTTCTGCAATTATGCCCCAATATAAAAGAAATTTCTGCCTTTTTGCCCCCAAATAAGGGGAATTTCAGCCTTTTTACCTCAAAATAAGGGTAATTTCTGCATTTTTTCCCCAAAATATGGGAAATTTCTGCCTTTTGGCCCCAAAATAAGAAAAATTTCTGCAATTTTGTACCAAAATAAAAAAATTTCTGCCTTTTTGCTCCAAAATAAGAAAATTTCTACCTTTTTTTCTGAAATAAATGAAATTTCTGCAATTTTGCCCCAACATAAGAGAAATTTCTGCCTTTTTGCCACGAAATAAGGGGAATTTGAGACTTTTAACCTCAAAATATAAAGACTTTCTGCATTTTTGACCCAAAATATGGGAAATTTCTGCCTTTTTGCCCCAAAATAAGAAAAATTTCTGCCATTTTGTACCAAAATAAGAGAAATTTCTGCCTTTTTGCCCCAAAATAAAAAAAATTTCTCATTTTTTTTTTCTGAAATAAGTGAAATTTCTGCAATTTTGCCCCAAAATAAGTGAAATTTCTGCAATTTTGGCCCCAAATAAGGGAAATTTCTGGAATTTGGCCTAAAAATAAGTGGAATTTCTGAGTTTTGCGCAAAAATATGGAGAATTTCTGTCTTTATGCCCCAACATATAGGAAATTTCTGCCTTTTTGCCCCACAATTAGGGGAATTTCTGCAATTTTGCTCCAAAATATGGGGTATTTCTGCCTTTTTGCCCGAATATAAGAAGAATGATTACCTTTTTGCCACAAAAATGGGAAATTTCTCCATTTTTGCTTTAAAATAAAGGGAATTTCTGCTTTTTTGCCTCTAAATAAGTGGAATTTCTGTCTTTTCCCCCCAAAACAAAGGGAATTTCTGTTTTTTGCCCCAAAATAAGGAAAATTTCTGACTTATTACCCTGAAATAAGTGAAATATCTAAAATTTTGCACAAAATACATGGAATTTCTGAGTTTTGCCCCAAAATGAGGAGAATTTCTGTCTTTTTGCCCCAACATATAGAGAATTTCTGCCTTTTTGCCCTACAAATAGGGGAATTTCTGCTTTTTTGCCTCTAAATATGTGGAATTTCTGTCTTTTTCCCCCAAACAAAGGAAATTTCTGTCTTTTTTGCCCCAAAATAAGTAAAATTTCTGACTTATTACCCTGAAATAAGTAAAATTTCTGCAATTTTGCCCCGAAATAAGGGAAATTTCTGCCTTTTTGCCCCCAAATAAGGGGAATTTCAGCCTTTTTACCTCAAAATAAGGGGAAATTCTGCATTTTTGCCATAGAATATTAGGAATTTCTGTTTTTTTGCCCAAAAATAAGGAAAATTTCTGCCTTTTTTCCCTGAAATAAGTGAAATTTCTGCAATTTTGCCCCAAAATAAGTGAAATTTCTGCAATTTTGCCATAAAATAAGTGAAATTTCTGCAATTTTGCCCCAAAATAAGGGAAATTTCTAAAATTTTGCCCCAAATTAAGAGAAATTTCTGCCTTTTTGACCTCAAATAAGGGAAATTTCAGCCTTTTTACCTCAAAATATAGAGAATTTCTGAATTTTTGCCCAAAAATATGGGAAATTTCTGCCTTTTTGCCCCAAATTAAGAAAAATTTCTGCAATTTTGTACCAAAATAAATTTCTGCCTTTTTGCCCCAAAATAAGTAAATTTCTGCTTTTTTTCTGAAATAAATGATATTTCTGCAATTTTGCTTCAAAATAAGTTAAATTTCTGATTTTTTCCCTAAAATAAGAAGAATTTCTGTCTTTTTGCCCCAACATATAGGGAATTTCTGCCTTTTTTCCTCACAATTAGGGGAATTTCTGTAATTTTGCTCCAAAATACGGGGAATTTCTGCCTTTTTGTCCGAAAATAAGAAGAATGCATACCTTTTTGCCATAAAAATGAAATTTCTTCATTTTTGCTCCAAAATAAGGGGAATTTCTGGTTTTTGCCTCTAAATATGTGGAATTTCTGTCTTTCTCCCCCAAAACAAAGGGAATTTCTGTATTTTTTGCCTCAAAATAATGAAAATTTCTGACTTATTACCCTGAAATAAGTGAAATTTCTGCAATTTTGCCCCAAAATAAGGGAAATTTCTCCCTTTTTGGCCTTAAATAAGGGGAATTTCAGCCTTTTTACCTCAAAATAAGGGGAATTTCTGCCTTTTTGCCCAAAATAAAAAAAAATTCTGCAATTTTGTACCAAAATAAAAGAAATTTCTGCCTTATTGCCACAAAATATGAAAATTTCTGTTTTTTTCCCTGAAATAAGTGAAATTTCTGCAATTTTGCCCCAAAATAAGTGAAATTTCTGCAATTTTTCCTCAAAATAAAGGTAATTTCTGGAACTTTGCCCTAAATAAGTGGAATTTCTGAGTTTTGCCCCAAAATAAGGAGGATTTTTGTCTTTTTGCCCCAACATATAGGAAATTTCTTCCTTTTTGCCCCACAATTAGGGGAATTTCTGCAATTTTGCTTCAAAATACGGGGAATTTCTGCCTTTTTGCCCGAAAATAAGAAGAATGCATACCTTTTTGCCATAAAAAAGGAAAATTTCTGCAATTTTGCTCCAAAATAATGGGAATTTCTGCATGTTTGCCTCTAAATAAGTGGAATTTCTGTCTTTTTCCCCCAAAAAAAAGGAATTTCTGTCTTTTTTGCCCCAAAATAAGGAAAATTTCTGACTTATTACCCTGAAGTAAGTGAAATTTCTGCAATTATGCCCCAATATAAAAGAAATTTCTGCCTTTTTGCCCCCAAATAAGGGGAATTTCAGCCTTTTTACCTCAAAATAAGGGTAATTTCTGCATTTTTTCCCCAAAATATGGGAAATTTCTGCCTTTTGGCCCCATAATAAGAATAATTTATGCAATTTTGTACCAAAATAAAAAAATTTCTGCCTTTTTGCCCCAAAATAAGAAAATTTCTACTTTTTTTTCTGAAATAAATGAAATTTCTGCAATTTTGCCCCAACATAAGAGAAATTTCTGCATTTTTGCCACGAAATAAGGGGAATTTCAGACTTTTAACCTCAAAATAAGGGGACTTTCTGCATTGTTGACCCAAAATATGGGAAATTTCTGCCTTTTTGCCCCAAAATAAGAAAAATTTCTGCAATTCTGTACCAAAATAAAAGAAATTTCAGCCTTTTTGCCCCGATATAAGAAAATTTCTGCTTTTTTTCTGAAATAAGTGAAATTTCTGCAATTTTGCCTCAAAATAAGAGAAATTTCTGCCTTTTTGCCCCCAAATCAGGGGAATTTCAGCCTTTTTACCTCAAAATATGAAGACTTTCTGCATTTTTGACCCAAAATATAGGAAATTTCTGCCTTTTTGCTCCGAAATAAGAAAAATTTCTGCAATTCTGTACCAAAATAAAATAAATTTCAGCCTTTTTGCCCCAATATAAGAAAATTTCTGCTTTTTTCTGAAATAAGTGAAATTTCTGCAATTTTGCCCCAAAATAAGTGAAATTTCTGCAATTTTGCCCCCAAATAATAGAAATTTCTGGAATTTTGCCTGAAAATAAGTGGAATTTCTGAGTTTTGCGCAAAAATAAGGAGAATTTCTGTCTTTACGCCCCAACATATAGGGAATTTCTGCCTTTTTGCCCCACAATTAGGGGAATTTCTGCAATTTTGCTCCAAAATACGGGGTATTTCTGCCTTTTTGCCCGAATATAAGAAGAATGATTACCTTTTTGCCAGAAAAATGGGAAATTTCTCCATTTTTGCTTTAAAATAAAGGGAATTTCTGCTTTTTTGCCTCTAAATAAGTGGAATTTCTGTCTTTTTCCCCCAAAACAAAAGGAATTTCTGTTTTTTGCCCCAAAATAAGGAAAATTTCTGACTTATTACCCTGAAATAAGTGAAATTTCTAAAATTTTGCACAAAATACATGGAATTTCTGAGTTTTGCCCCAAAATGAGGGGAATTTCTGTCTTTTTGCCCCAACATATAGGGAATTTCTGCCTTTTTGCCCTACAAATAGGGGAATTTCTGCTTTTTTGCCTCTAAATATGTGGAATTTCTGTCTTTTTCCCCCAAAACAAAGGGTATTTCTGTCTTTTTTGCCCCAAAATAAGGAAAATTTCTGTCTTATTACCCTGAAATAAGTGAAATTTCTGCAATTTTGCCCCAAAATAAGGGAAATTTCTGCCTTTTTGACCCAAATAAGGGGAATTTCAGCCTTTTTACCTCAAAATAAGGGGAATTTCTGCATTTTTGCCATAGAATATTAGGAATTTCTGTTTTTTTTCCCAAAAATAAGGAAAATTTCTGGCTTTTTTCCCTGAAATAAGTGAAATTTCTGCAATTTTGCCTCAAAATAAGTGAAAATTCTGCAATTTTGCCTCAAAATAAAAAAATTTCTAGAATTTTGCTTCAAAATAAGTGAAATTTCTGAGTTTTGCCCCAAAATAAGGAGAATTTTTGTCTTTTTGCCCCAACATATAGGAAATTTCTTCCTTTTTGCCCCACAATTAGGGGAATTGCTGCAATTTTGCTCCAAAATACGGGGAATTTCTGCCTTTTTGTCCAAAAATAAGAAGAATGCATAACTTTTTGCCATAAAAAAGGAAAATTTCTGCAATTTTACTCCAAAATAAGGGGAATTTCTGCTTTTTTGCCTCTAAATAAGTGGAATTTCTGTCTTTTTCCCCCAAAACAAAGGGAATTTCTGTCTTTTTTGCCCCAAAATAAGGAAAATTTCTGACTTATTACCCTGAAGTAAGTGAAATTTCTGCAATTATGCCCCAATATAAAAGAAATTTCTGCCTTTTTGCCCCCAAATAAGGGGAATTTCAGCCTTTTTACCTCAAAATAAGGGTAATTTCTGCATTTTTTCCCCAAAATATGGGAAATTTCTGCCTTTTGGCCCCAAAATAAGAAAAATTTCTGCAATTTTGTACCAAAATAAAAAAATTTCTGCCTTTTTGCTCCAAAATAAGAAAATTTCTACTTTTTTTTCTGAAATAAATGAAATTTCTGCAATTTTGCCCCAACATAAGAGAAATTTCTGCCTTTTTGCCACGAAATAAGGGGAATTTGAGACTTTTAACCTCAAAATATAAAGACTTTCTGCATTTTTGACCCAAAATATGGGAAATTTCTGCCTTTTTGCCCCAAAATAAGAAAAATTTCTGCCATTTTGTACCAAAATAAGAGAAATTTCTGCCTTTTTGCCCCAAAATAAAAAAAATTTCTCATTTTTTTTTCTGAAATAAGTGAAATTTCTGCAATTTTGCCCCAAAATAAGTGAAATTTCTGCAATTTTGGCCCCAAATAAGGGAAATTTCTGGAATTTTGCCTAAAAATAAGTGGAATTTCTGAGTTTTGCGCAAAAATATGGAGAATTTCTGTCTTTATGCCCCAACATATAGGAAATTTCTGCCTTTTTGCCCCACAATTAGGGGAATTTCTGCAATTTTGCTCCAAAATATGGGGTATTTCTGCCTTTTTGCCCGAATATAAGAAGAATGATTACCTTTTTGCCACAAAAATGGGAAATTTCTCCATTTTTGCTTTAAAATAAAGGGAATTTCTGCTTTTTTGCCTCTAAATAAGTGGAATTTCTGTCTTTTCCCCCCAAAACAAAGGGAATTTCTGTTTTTTGCCCCAAAATAAGGAAAATTTCTGACTTATTACCCTGAAATAAGTGAAATATCTAAAATTTTGCACAAAATACATGGAATTTCTGAGTTTTGCCCCAAAATGAGGAGAATTTCTGTCTTTTTGCCCCAACATATAGAGAATTTCTGCCTTTTTGCCCTACAAATAGGGGAATTTCTGCTTTTTTGCCTCTAAATATGTGGAATTTCTGTCTTTTTCCCCCAAACAAAGGAAATTTCTGTCTTTTTTGCCCCAAAATAAGGAAAATTTCTGACTTATTACCCTGAAATAAGTAAAATTTCTGCAATTTTGCCCCGAAATAAGGGAAATTTCTGCCTTTTTGCCCCCAAATAAGGGGAATTTCAGCCTTTTTACCTCAAAATAAGGGGAAATTCTGCATTTTTGCCATAGAATATTAGGAATTTCTGTTTTTTTGCCCAAAAATAAGGAAAATTTCTGCCTTTTTTCCCTGAAATAAGTGAAATTTCTGCAATTTTGCCCCAAAATAAGTGAAATTTCTGCAATTTTGCCATAAAATAAGTGAAATTTCTGCAATTTTGCCCCAAAATAAGGGAAATTTCTAAAATTTTGCCCCAAATTAAGAGAAATTTCTGCCTTTTTGACCTCAAATAAGGGAAATTTCAGCCTTTTTACCTCAAAATATAGAGAATTTCTGAATTTTTGCCCAAAAATATGGGAAATTTCTGCCTTTTTGCCCCAAATTAAGAAAAATTTCTGCAATTTTGTACCAAAATAAATTTCTGCCTTTTTGCCCCAAAATAAGAAAATTTCTGCTTTTTTTCTGAAATAAATGATATTTCTGCAATTTTGCTTCAAAATAAGTTAAATTTCTGATTTTTTCCCTAAAATAAGAAGAATTTCTGTCTTTTTGCCCCAACATATAGGGAATTTCTGCCTTTTTTCCTCACAATTAGGGGAATTTCTGTAATTTTGCTCCAAAATACGGGGAATTTCTGCCTTTTTGTCCGAAAATAAGAAGAATGCATACCTTTTTGCCATAAAAATGAAATTTCTTCATTTTTGCTCCAAAATAAGGGGAATTTCTGGTTTTTGCCTCTAAATATGTGGAATTTCTGTCTTTCTCCCCCAAAACAAAGGGAATTTCTGTATTTTTTGCCTCAAAATAATGAAAATTTCTGACTTATTACCCTGAAATAAGTGAAATTTCTGCAATTTTGCCCCAAAATAAGGGAAATTTCTCCCTTTTTGGCCTTAAATAAGGGGAATTTCAGCCTTTTTACCTCAAAAGAAGGGGAATTTCTGCCTTTTTGCCCAAAATAAGAAAAATTTCTGCAATTTTGTACCAAAATAAAAGAAATTTCTGCCTTATTGCCACAAAATATGAAAATTTCTGTTTTTTTCCCTGAAATAAGTGAAATTTCTGCAATTTTGCCCCAAAATAAGTGAAATTTCTGCAATTTTGCCTCAAAATAAAGGTAATTTCTGAAACTTTGCCCTAAATAAGTGGAATTTCTGAGTTTTGCCCCAAAATAAGGAGGATTTTTGTCTTTTTGCCCCAACATATAGGAAATTTCTTCCTTTTTGCCCCACAATTAGGGAAATTTCTGCAATTTTGCTTCAAAATACGGGGAATTTCTGCCTTTTTGCCCGAAAATAAGAAGAATGCATACCTTTTTGCCATAAAAAAGGAAAATTTCTGCAATTTTGCTCCAAAATAAGGGGAATTTCTGCTTTTTTGCCTCTAAATAAGTGGAATTTCTGTCTTTTTCCCCCAAAACAAAGGGAATTTCTGTCTTTTTGCCCCAAAATAAGGAAAATTTCTGACTTATTAACCTGAAGTAAGTGAAATTTCTGCAATTATGCCCCAATATAAAAGAAATTTCTGCCTTTTTGCCCCCAAATAAGAGGAATTTCAGCCTTTTTACCTCAAAATAAGGGTAATTTCTGCATTTTTCCCCAAAATATGGGAAATTTCTGCCTTTTGGCCCCAAAATAAGAATAATTTCTGCAATTTTGTACCAAAATAAAAAAATTTCTGCCTTTTTGCCCCAAAATAAGAAAATTTCTACTTTTTTTTCTGAAATAAATGAAATTTCTGCAATTTTGCCCCAACATAAGAGAAATTTCTGCCTTTTTGCCACGAAATAAGGGGAATTTCAGACTTTTAACCTCAAAATAAGGGGACTTTCTGCATTGTTGACCCAAAATATGGGAAATTTCTGCCTTTTTGCCCCAAAATAACAAAAATTTCTGCAATTCTGTACCAAAATAAAAGAAATTTCAGCCTTTTTGCCCCAATATAAGAAAATTTCTTCTTTTTTCTGAAATAAGTGAAATTTCTGCAATTTTGCCTCAAAATAAGAGAAATTTCTGCCTTTTTGCCCCCAAATCAGGGGAATTTCAGCCTTTTTACCTCAAAATATGAAGACTTTCTGCATTTTTGACCCAAAATATGGGAAATTTCTGCCTTTTTGCTCCGAAATAAGAAAAATTTCTGCAATTCTGTACCAAAATAAAATAAATTTCAGCCTTTTTGCCCCAATATAAGAAAATTTCTGCTTTTTTCTGAAAAAAGTGAAATTTCTGCAATTTTGCCCCAAAATAAGTGAAATTTCTGCAATTTTGCCCCCAAATAAGGGAAATTTCTGGAATTTTGCCTGAAAATAAGTGGAATTTCTGAGTTTTGCGCAAAAATAAGGAGAATTTCTGTCTTTACGCCCCAACATATAGGGAATTTCTGCTTTTTTGCCCCACAATTAGGGGAATTTCTGCAATTTTGCTCCAAAATACGGGGTATTTCTGCCTTTTTGCCCGAATATAAGAAGAATGATTACCTTTTTGCCAGAAAAATGGGAAATTTCTCCATTTTTGCTTTAAAATAAAGGGAATTTCTGCTTTTTTGCCTCTAAATAAGTGGAATTTCTGTCTTTTTCCCCCAAAACAAAAGGAATTTCTGTTTTTTGCCCCAAAATAAGGAAAATTTCTGACTTATTACCCTGAAATAAGTGAAATTTCTAAAATTTTGCACAAAATACATGGAATTTCTGAGTTTTGCCCCAAAATGAGGGGAATTTCTGTCTTTTTGCCCCAACATATAGGGAATTTCTGCCTTTTTGCCCTACAAATAGGGGAATTTCTGCTTTTTTGCCTCTAAATATGTGGAATTTCTGTCTTTTTCCCCCAAAACAAAGGGTATTTCTGTCTTTTTTGCCCCAAAATAAGGAAAATTTCTGACTTATAACCCTGAAATAAGTGAAATTTCTGCAATTTTGCCCCAAAATAAGGGAAATTTCTGCCTTTTTGACCCAAATAAGGGGAATTTCAGCCTTTTTACCTCAAAATAAGGGGAATTTCTGCATTTTTGCCATAGAATATTAGGAATTTCTGTTTTTTTGCCCAAAAATAAGGAAAATTTCTGCCTTTTTTCCCTGAAATAAGTGAAATTTCTGCAATTTTGCCTCAAAATAAGTGAAATTTCTGCAATTTTGCCTCAAAATAAAGGAAATTTCTAGAATTTTGCTTCAAAATAAGTGAAATTTCTGAGTTTTGCCCCAAAATAAGGAGAATTTTTGTTTTTTTGCCCCAACATATAGGAAATTTCTTCCTTTTTGCCCCACAATTAGGGGAATTGCTGCAATTTTGCTTCAAATTACGGGGAATTTCTGCCTTTTTACCCGAAAATAAAAAGAATGCATACCTTTTTGCCATAAAAAAGGAAAATTTCTGCAATTTTGGTCCAAAATAAGAGGAATTTCTGCTTTTGCCTCTAAATAAGTGGAATTTCTGTCTTTTTCCCCCAAAACAAAGGGAATTTCTGTCTTTTTGCCCCAAAATAAGAAAAATTTCTGACTTATTACCCTGAAATAAGTGTAATTTCTGCAATTTTGCCCCAACATAAGAGAAATTTCTGCCTTTTTGCCCCGAAATAAGGGGAATTTTAGCCTTTTAACCTCAAAATAAGGGGACTTTCTGCATTTTTGACACAAAATATGGGAAATTTCTGCCTTTTTGCCCCAAAATAAGAACAATTTCTGCAATTCTGTATTAAAATAAAAGAAATTTCAGCCTTTTTGCCCCAATATAAGAAAATTTCTGTTTTTTTTCTGAAATAAGTGAAATTTCTGCAATTTTGCCTCAAAATAAGTGAAATTTCTGCCTTTTTGCCTCCAAATCAGGGGAATTTTAGCCTTTTTACCTCAAAATATGAAGACTTTCTGCATTTTTGACCCAAAATATGGGAAATTTCTGCCTTTTTGCTCCGAAATAAGAAAAATTTCTGCAATTATGTACCAAAATAAAATAAATTTCAGCCTTTTTGCCCTAATAAAAGAAAATTTCTGCTTTTTTTCTGAAATAAGTGAAATTTCTGCAATTTTGCCCCAAAATAAGTGAAATTTCTGAGTTTTTCCCCAAAATAACGAGAATTTCTGTCTTTTTGCCCCAACATATAGGGAATTTCTGCCTTTTTGCCCCACATTTAGAGATATTTCTTCACTTTTGCTCCAAAATACGGGGAATTTCTGCCTTTTTGTCCAAAAATAAGAAGAATGCATCACTTTTTGCCATAAAAAAGGGAAATTTCTTCATTTTTGCTCCAAAATAAAGGGGATTTCTCCATTTTTGCCTCTAAATAAGTGGAATTTCTGTCTTTTTCCCCCCCAAAAAAGGGAATTTCTGTATTTTTTGCCCCAAAATAAGGAAAATTTCTGACTTATTACCCTGAAATAAGTGAAATTTCTGCAATTTTGCCCCAAAATAAGGGAAATTTCTGCATTTTTGCCCCCAAGTAAGGGGAATTTCAGCCTTTTTACCTCAAAATAAGGAGAATTTCTGCATTTTTGCCCCAAAATATGGGAAATTTCTGCCTTTTCCCCCAAAATAAGAAAATTTCTGCTTTTTTCCCTGCAATAAGTTAAATTTCTGAAATTTTGCCCCAAAATAAGTGGAATTTCTGAGTTTTGTCCAAATAAGGAGAATTTCTGTCTTTTTACCCCAACTTTTAGGGAATTTTTGCCTTTTTGCCCCACAATTAAGGGAATTTCTGCAATTTTACTCCAAATTACGAGGAATTCCTGCCTTTTTGCCCGAAAATAAGAAGAATGCACACCTTTTTGCCATAAAAAAAGGAAATTTCCTCTTTTTCGCTCCAAAATAAGGGGAATTTCTGCTTTTTTGCCTCTAAATAAATAGAATTTCTGTCTTTTTCCCCCAAAAAAAGAAAATTTCTGTATTTTTTGCCCCAAAATAAGGAATATTTCTGTCTTATTACCCTGAAATAAGTGAAATTTCTGCAATTTTGCCCCAAAATAAGAGAAATTTCTGCCTTTTTGCCCCCAAATATGGGGAATTTCAGGATTTTTACCTCAAAATAAGGAAAATTTCTGAATTTTGACCCAAAATATGGGAAATTTCTGCCTTTTTGCCCCAAAATAAGAAAAATTTCTGCAATTTTGTAAAAAAATAAAAGAAATTTTTGCCTTTTTTGCCCCAAATTAAGAAAATTTCTGCTTTTTTTCCCTGAAATAAGTGAAATTTCTAAAATTTTGCACAAAATACATGGAATTTCTGAGTTTTGCCCCAAAATGAGGAGAATTTCTGTCTTTTTGCCCCAACATATAGGGAATTTCTGCCTTTTTGCCCTACAAATAGGGCAATTTCTGCTTTTTTGCCTCTAAATATGTGGAATTTCTGTCTTTTTCCCCCAAAACAAAGGAAATTTCTGTCTTTTTTGCCCCAAAATAAGGAGATTTTCTGACTTATTACCCTGAAATAAGTGAAATTTCTGCAATTTTGCCCCAAAATAAGGGAAATTTCTGCCTTTTTGCCCCCAAATAAGGGGAATTTCAGCCTTTTTACCTCAAAATAAGGGGAATTTCTGCATTTTTGCCATAGAATATTAGGAATTTCTGTTTTTTTGCCCAAAAATAAGGAAAATTTCTGCCTTTTTTCCCTGAAATAAGTGAAATTTCTGCAATTTTGCCCCAAAATAAGTGAAATTTCTGCAATTTTGCCCCAAAATAAGGGAAAATTCTAAAATTTTGCCCCAAATTAAGAGAAATTTTTGCCTTTTTGACCTCAAATAAGGGAAATTTCAGCCTTTTTATCTCAAAATATGGAGAATTTCTGAATTTTTGCCCAAAAATATGAAAAATTTCTGCCTTTTTGCCCCAAATTAAGAAAAATTTCTGCAATTTTGTACCAAAATAAAAGAAATTTCTGCCTTTTTGCCCCAAAATAAGAAAATTTCTGCTTTTTTTCTGAAATAAATGAAATTTCTGCAATTTTGCCCCAAAATAAGTGAAATTTCTGAGTTTTTCCCCAAAATAACGAGAATTTCTGTCTTTTTGCCCCAACATATAGAGAATTTCTGCCTTTTTGCCCCACATTTAGAGGAATTTCTTCACTTTTGCTCCAAAATACGGGGAATTTCTGCCTTTTTGTCCAAAAATAAGAAGAATGCATACCTTTTTGCCATAAAAAAGGGAAATTTCTTCATTTTTGCTCCAAAATAAAGGGAATTTCTCCATTTTTGCCTCCAAATAAGTGGAATTTCTGTCTTTTTCCCCCCCAAAAAAGGGAATTTCTGTATTTTTTGCCCCAAAATAAGGAAAATTTCTGACTTATTACCCTGAAATAAGTGAAATTTCTGCAATTTTGCCCCAAAATAAGGGAAATTTCTGCATTTTTGCCCCCAAGTAAGGGGAATTTCAGCCTTTTTACCTCAAAATAAGGAGAATTTCTGCATTTTTGCCCCAAAATATGGGAAATTTCTGCCTTTTCCCCCAAAATAAGAAAATTTCTGCTTTTTTCCCTGCAATAAGTTAAATTTCTGAAATTTTGCCCCAAAATAAGTGAAATTTCTGCAATTTTGCCCCAAAATAAGGGAAATTTTTGGAATTTTGCCCCAAAATAAGTGGAATTTCTGAGTTTTGTCCAAATAAGGAGAATTTCTGTCTTTTTGCCACAACTTTTAGGGAATTTTTGCCTTTTTGCCCCACAATTAAGGGAATTTCTGCAATTTTACTCCAAATTATGAGAAATTCCTGCCTTTTTGCCTGAAAATAAGAAGAATGCACACCTTTTTGCCATAAAAAAAGGAAATTTCCTCTTTTTCGCTCCAAAATAACGGGAATTTCTGCTTTTTTGCCTCTAAATAAATAGAATTTCTGTCTTTTTCCCCAAAAAAAAGGGAATTTCTGTATTTTTTGCCCCAAAATAAGGAATATTTCTGTCTTATTACCCTGAAATAAGTGAAATTTTTGCAATTTTGCCCCAAAATAAGAGAAATTTCTGCCCTTTTGCCCCCAAATATGGGGAATTTCAGGATTTTTACCTCAAAATAAGGAAAATTTCTGAATTTTGTCCCAAAATATGGGAAATTTCTGCCTTTTTGCCCCAAAATAAGAAAAATTTCTACAATTTTGTAAAAAAATAAAAGAAATTTTTGCCTTTTTGCCCCAAAATAAGAAAATTTCTGCTTTTTTTCCCTGAAATAAGTGAAATTTCTAAAATTTTGCACAAAATACATGGAATTTCTGAGTATTGCCCCAAAATGAGGAGAATTTCTGTCTTTTTGCCCCAACATATAGGGAATTTCTGCCATTTTGCCCTACAAATAAGGGAATTTCTGCTTTTTTGCCTCTAAATATGTGGAATTTCTGTCTTTTTCCCCCAAAACAAAGGGAATTTCTGTCTTTTTTGCCCCAAAATAAGGAAAATTTCTGACTTATTACCCTGAAATAAGTGAAATTTCTGCAATTTTGCCCCAAAATAAGGGAAATTTCTGCCTTTTTGCCCCCAAATAAGGGGAATTTCAGCCTTTTTACCTGAAAATAAGGGGAATTTCTGCATTTTTGCCATAGAATATTAGGAATTTCTGTTTTTTTGCCCAAAAATAAGGAAAATTTCTGCCTTTTTTCCCTGAAATAAGTGAAATTTCTGCAATTTTGCCCCAAAATAAGTGAAATTTCTGCAATTTTGCCCCAAAATAAGGGAAATTTCTAAAATTTTGCCCCAAATTAATAGAAATTTCTGCCTTTTTGACCTCAAATAAGGGAAATTTCAGCCTTTTTACCTCAAAATATGGAGAATTTCTGAATTTTTGCCCAAAAATATGGGAAATTTCTGCCTTTTTGCCCCAAATTAAGAAAAATTTCTGCAATTTTGTGCCAAAATAAAAGAAATTTCTGCCTTTTTGCCCCAAAATAAGAAAATTTCTGCTTTTTTTCTGAAATAAATGAAATTTCTGCAATTTTGCCTCAAAATAAGTTAAATTTCTGAATTTTTCCCTAAAATAAGAAGAATTTCTGTCTTTTTGCCCCAACATATAGGAAATTTCTTCCTTTTTGCCCTACAATTAGGGGAATTTCTGCAATTTTGCTTCAAATTACGGGGAATTTCTGCCTTTTTGCCCGAAAATAAGAAGAATGCATACCTTTTTGCCATAAAAAAGGAAAATTTCTGCAATTTTGCTCCAAAATAAGGGGAATTTCTGCTTTTTTGCCTCTAAAAAAGTGGAATTTCTGTCTTTTTCCCCCAAAACAAAGGGAATTTCTGTCTTTTTTGCCCCAAAATAAGGAAAATTTCTGACTTATTACCCTGAAGTAAGTGAAATTTCTGCAATTATGCCCCAATATAAAAAAAATTTCTGCCTTTTTGCCCCCAAATAAGGGGAATTTCAGCCTTTTTACATCAAAATAAGGGTAATTTCTGCATTTTTTCCCTAAAATATGGGATATTTCTGCCTTTTGGCGCCAAAATACGAAAAATTTCTGCAATTTTGTACCAAAATAAAAAAATTTCTGCCTTTTTGCCCCAAAATAAGAAAATTTCTACTTTTTTTTCTGAAATAAATGAAATTTCTGCAATTTTGCCCCAACATAAGAGAAATTTCTGCATTTTTGCCACGAAATAAGGGGAATTTCAGACTTTTAACCTCAAAATAAGGGGACTTTCTGGATTTTTGACCCAAAATATGGGAAATTTCCTCCTTTTTGCCCCAAAATTAGAAAAATTTCTGCAATTCTGTACCAAAATAAAAGAAATTGCAGCCTTTTTGCCCCAATATAAGAAAATTTCTGCTTTTTTTCTGAAATAAGTGAAATTTCTGCAATTTTGCCTCAAAATAAGAGAAATTTCTGCCTTTTTGCCTCCAAATCAGGGGAATTTCAGCCTTTTTACCTCAAAATATGAAGACTTTCTGCATTTTTGACCCAAAATATGGGAAATTTCTGCCTTTTTGCTCTGAAATAAGAAAAATTTCTGCAATTCTGTACCAAAATAAAAGAAATTTCAGCCTTTTTGCCCCAATATAAGAAAATTTCTGCTTTTTTTCTGAAATAAGTGAAATTTCTGCAATTTTGCCCCAAAATAAGTGAAATTTCTGCAATTTTGCCCCCAAATAAGGGAAATTTCTGGAATTTTGCCTGAAAATAAGTGGAATTTCTGAGTTTTGCGCAAAAATAAGGAGAATTTCTGTCTTTACGCCCCAACATATAGGGAATTTCTGCCTTTTTGCCCCACAATTAGGGGAATTTCTGCAATTTTGCTCCAAAATACAGGGTATTTCTGCCTTTTTGCCCGAATATAAGAAGAATGATTACCTTTTTGCCACAAAAATGGGAAATTTCTCCATTTTTGCTTTAAAATAAAGGGAATTTCTGCTTTTTTTTCCTCTAAATAAGTGGAATTTCTGTCTTTTTCACCCAAAACAAAGGGAATTTCTGTTTTTTGCCCAAAATAAGGAAAATTTCTGACTTATTACCCTGAAATAAGTGAAATTTCTAAAATTTTGCACAAAATACATGGAATTTCTGAGTTTTGCCCCAAAATGAGGAGAATTTCTGTCTTTTTGCCCCAACATATAGGGATTTTCTGCCTTTTTGCCCTACAAATAGGGGAATTTCTGCTTTTTTGCCTCTAAATATGTGGAATTTCTGTCTATTTCCCCCAAAACAAAGGGAATTTCTGTCTTTTTTGCCCCAAAATAAGGAGAATTTCTGACTTATTACCCTGAAATAAGTGAAATTTCTGCAATTTTGCCCCAAAATAAGGGAAATTTCTGCCTTTTTGCCCCCAAATAAGGGGAATTTCAGCCATTTTACCTCAAAATAAGGGGAATTTCTGCATTTTGGCCATTGAATATTAGGAATTTCTGTTTTTTTGCCCAAAAATAAGGAAAATTTCTGCCTTTTTTCCCTGAAATAAGTGAAATTTCTGCAATTTTGCCACAAAATAAGTGAAATTTCTGCAATTTTGCCCCAAAATAAGGGAAATTTCTAAAATTTTTCCCCAAATTAAGAGAAATTTCTGCCTTTTTGACCTCAAATAAGGGAAATTTCAGCCTTTTTACCTCAAAATATGGAGAATTTCTGAATTTTTGCCCAAAAATATGGGAAATTTCTGCCTTTTTGCCCCACATTAAGAAAAATTTCTGCAATATTGTACCAAAATAAAAGAAATTTCTGCCTTTTTGCCCCAAAATAAGAAAATTTCTGCTTTTTTTCTGAAATAAATGAAATTTCTGCAATTTTGCCTCAAAATAAGTTAAATTTCTGAATTTTTCCCTAAAATAAGAAGAATTTCTGTCTTTTTGCCCCAACATATAGGGAATTTCTGCCTTTTTTCCCCACAATTAGGGGAATTTCTGCAATTTTGCTCCAAAATACGGGGAATTTCTGCCTTTTTGCCCAAAATAAGAAAAATTTCTGCAATTTTGTACCAAAATAAAAGAAATTTCTGCCTTATTGCCACAAAATACGAAAATTTCTGTTTTTTTCCCTGAAATAAGTGAAATTTCTGCAATTTTGCCCCAAAATAAGTGAAATTTCTGCAATTTTGCCTCAAAATAAAGGTAATTTCTGGAACTTTGAATAAATAAGTGGAATTTCTGAGTTTTGCCCCAAAATATGGAGGATTTTTGTCTTTTTGCCCCAACATATAGGAAATTTCTTTCTTTTTGCCCCACAGTTAGGGGAATTTCTGCAATTTTGCTTCAAAATACGGGGAATTTCTGCCTTTTTGCCCGAAAATAAAAAGAATGCATACCTTTTGCCATAAAAAAGGAAAATTTCTGCAATTTTGCTCCAAAATAAGGAGAATTTCTGCTTTTTTGCCTTTAAATAAGTGGAATTTCTTTCTTTTTCCCCCAAAACAAAGGAAATTTCTGTCTTTTTTGCCCCAAAATAAGGAAAATTTCTGACTTATTACCCTGAAGTAAGTGAAATTTCTGCAATTATGCCCCAATATAAAAGAAATTTCTGCCTTTTTGCCCCCAAATAAGGGGAATTTCAGCCTTTTTACCTCAAAATAAGGGTAATTTCTGCATTTTTTCCCCAAAATATGGGAAATTTCTGCCTTTTGGCCCCAAAATAAGAAAAATTTCTGCAATTTTGTACCAAAATAAAAAAATTTCTGCCTTTTTGCCCCAAAATAAGAAAATTTCTACTTTTTTTTCTGAAATGAATGAAATTTCTGCAATTTTGCCCCAACATAAGAGAAATTTCGGCCTTTTTGCCACGAAATAAGGGGAATTTCAGACTTTTAACCTCAAAATAAGGGGACTTTCTGCATTTTTGACCCAAAATATGGGAAAGTTCTGCCTTTTTGCCCCAAAATAAGAAAAATTTCTGCAATTCTGTACCAAAATAAAAGAAATTTCAGCCTTTTTGCCCCAATATAAGAAAATTTCTGCTTTTTTCTGAAATAAATGATATTTCTGCAATTTTGCCTCAAAATAAGGGAAATTTCTGTGTTTTTGCCCCCAAATAAGGGGAATTTCAGCCTTTTTACTTCAAAATAAGGGGAATTTCTGCATTTTTGCCCCAAAATATGGGAAATTTCTGCCTTTTTGCTCCGAAATAAGAAAAATTTCTGCAATTCTGTACCAAAATAAAATAAATTTCAGCCTTTTTGCCCCAATATAAGAAAATTTCTGCTTTTTTTTCTGAAATAAGTAAAATTTCTGCAATTTTGCCCCAAAATAAGTGAAATTTCTGCAATTTTGCCCCCAAATAAGGGAAATTTCTGGAATTTTGCCTGAAAATAAGTGGAATTTATGATTTTTGCGCAAAAATAAAGAGAATTTCTGTCTTTATGCCCCAACATATAAGGAATTTCTGCCTTTTTGCCCCACAATTAGGGGAATTTCTGCAATTTTGCTCCAAAATATGGGGTATTTCTGCCTTTTTGCCCGAATATAAGAAGAATGATTACCTTTTTGCCACAAAAATGGGAAATTTCTCCATTTTTGCTTTAAAATAAAGGGAATTTCTGCTTTTTTGCCTCTAAATAAGTGGAATTTCTGTCTTTTTCCCCCAAAACAAAGGGAATTTCTGTTTTTTGCCCGAAAATAAGGAAAATTTCTGACTTATTACCCTGAAATAAGTGAAATTTCTAAAATTTTGCACAAAATACATGGAATTTCTGAGTTTTGCCCCCAAATGAGGAGAATTTCTGTCTTTTTGCCCCAACACATAGGGAATTTCTGCCTTTTTGCCCTACAAATAGGGCAATTTCTGCTTTTTTGCCTCTAAATATGTGGAAGTTCTGTCTTTTTCCCCCAAAACAAAGGGAATTTCTGTCTTTTTGCCCCAAAATAAGGAAAATTTCTGACTTATTACCCTGAAATAAGTAAAATTTCTGCAATTCTGCCCCAAAATAAGGGAAATTTCTGCCTTTTGGCCCCGAAATAAGGGGAATTTCAGCCTTTTTACCTCAAAATAAGGGGAATTTCTGCATTTTTGCCATAGAATATTAGGAATTTCTGTTTTTTTGCCCAAAAATAAGGAAAATTTCTGCCTTTTTTCCCTGAAATAAGTGAAATTTCTGCAATTTTTCCCCAAAATAAGTGAAATTTCTCCAATTTTGCCCCAAAATAAGGGAAAATTCTAAAATTTTGCCCCAAATTAAGAGAAATTTCTGCCTTTTTGACCTCAAATAAGGGAAATTTCAGCCTTTTTACCTCAAAATATGGAGAATTTCTGAATTTTTGCCCAAAAATATGGGAAATTTCTGCCTTTTTGCCCCAAATTAAGAAAAATTTCTGCAATTTTGTACCAAAATAAAAGAAATTTCTGCGTTTTTGCCCCAAAACAAGAAAATTTCTGCTTTTTTCTGAAATAAATGAAATTTCTGCAATTTTGCCTCAAAATAAGTTAAATTTCTGAATTTTTCCCTAAAATAAGAAGAAATTCTGTCTTTTTGCCCCAACATATAGGGAATTTCTGCCTTTTTTCCCCGCAATTAGAGGAATTTCTCCAATTTTGCTCCAAAATACGGGGAATTTCTGCCTTTTTGTCCGAAAATAAGAAGAATGCATACCTTTTTCCCATAAAAAAAGAAATTTCTTTATTTTTGCTCCAAAATAAGGGGAATTTCTGGTTTTTGCCTCTAAATAAGTGGAATTTCTGTCTTTTTCCCCCAAAACAAAGGGAATTTCTGTATTTTTTGCCCCAAAATAAGGAAAATTTCTGACTTATTACCCTGAAATAAGTGAAATTTCTGCAATTTTGCCCCAAAATAAGGGAAATTTCTGCCTTTTTGCCCCCAAATAAGGGGAATTTCAGCCTTTTTACCTCAAAATAAGGGGAATTTCTGCCTTTTTGCCCAAAATAAGAAAAATTTCTGCAATTTTGTACCAAAATTAAAGAAATTTCTGCCTTATTACCAGAAAATATGAAAATTTTTTTTCCCTGAAATAAGTGAAATTTCTGCAATTTTGCCCCAAAATAAGTGAAATTTCTGCAATTTTGCCTCAAAATAAAGGTAATTGATGGAACTTTGCCCTAAATAAGTGGAATTTCTGAGTTTTGCCCCAAAATAAGGAGGATTTTTGTCTTTTTGCCCCAACATATAGGAAATTTCTTCCTTTTTGCCCCACAATTAGGGGAATTTCTGCAATTTTGCTTCAAAATACGGGGAATTTCTGCCTTTTGCCCGAAAATAAGAAGAATGCATACCTTTTTGCCATAAAAAAGGAAAATTTCTGCAATTTTACTCCAAAATAAGGGGAATTTCTGCTTTTTTGCCTCTAAATAAGTGGAATTTCTGTCTTTTTCCCCCAAAACAAAGGGAATTTCTGTCTTTTTTGCCCCAAAATAAGGAAAATTTCTGACTTATTACCCTGAAGTAAGTGAAATTTCCTCAATTATGCCCCAATATAAAAGAAATTTCTGCCTTTTTGCCCCCAAATAAGGGGAATTTCAGCCTTTTTACCTCAAAATAAGGGTAATTTCTGCATTTTTTCCCCAAAATATGGGAAATTTCTGCCTTTTGGCCCCAAAATACGAAAAATTTCTGCAATTTTGTACCAAAATAAAAAAATTTCTGCCTTTTTGCCCCCAAATAAGAAATTTTCTACTTTTTTTTCTGAAATAAATGAAATTTCTGCAATCTTGCCCCAACATAAGAGAAATTTCTGCCTTTTTGCCACGAAATAAGGGGAATTTGAGACTTTTAACCTCAAAATAAGGGGACTTTCTGCATTTTTGACCCAAAATATGGGAAATTTCTGTCTTTTTGCCCCCAAAATTAGAAAAATTTCTGCAGTTCTGTACCAAAATAAAAGAAATTTCAGCCTTTTTGCTTCAATATAAGAAAATTTCTGCTTTTTTTTTAAATAAATGATATTTCTGCAATTTTGCCTCAAAACAAGGTAAATTTCTGTGTTTTTGCCCCCAAATCAGGGGAATTTCAGCCTTTTTACCTCAAAATATAAAGACTTTCTGCATTTTTGACCCAAAATATGGGAAATTTCTGAATTTTTGCCCCCAAATAAGAAAAATTTCTGCCATTTTGTACCAAAATAAGAGAAATTTCTGCCTTTTTGCCCCAAAATAAAAAAAATTTCTCATTTTTTTTCTGAAATAAGTGAAATTTCTGCAATTTTGCCCCAAAATAAGTGAAATTTCTGCAATTTTGGCCCCAAATAAGGGAAATTTCTGGAATTTTGCCTGAAAATAAGTGGAATTTCTGAGTTTTGCGCATAAATAAGGAGAATTTCTGTCTTTATGCCCCAACATATAGGGAATTTCTGCCTTTTTGCCGCACAATTAGGGGAATTTCTGCAATTTTGCTCCAAAATACGGGGTATTTCTGCCTTTTTGCCCGAATATAAGAAGAATGATTACCTTTTTGCCACAAAAATGGGAAATTTCTCCATTTTTGCTTTAAAATAAAGGGAATTTCTGCTTTTTTGCCTCTAAATAAGTGGAATTTCTGTCTTTTCCCCCCAAAACAAAGGGAATTTCTGTTTTTTGCCCCAAAATAAGGAAAATTTCTGACTTATTACCCTGAAATAAGTGAAATTTCTACAATTTTGCACAAAATACATGGAATTTCTGAGTTTTGCCCCAAAATGAGGAGAATTTCTGTCTTTTTGCCCCAACATATAGGGAATTTCTGCCTTTTTTCCCCACAATTAGGGGAATTTCTGCTTTTTTGCCTCTAAATATGTGGAATTTCTGTCTTTTTTCCCCCAAAACAAAGGGAATTTCTGTCTTTTTTGCCCCAAAATAAGGAAAATTTCTGACTTATTACCCTGAAATAAGTGAAATTTCTGCAATTTTGTCCCAAAATAAGGGAAATTTCTGCCTTTTTGTCCCCAAATAAGGGGAATTTCAGCCTTTTTACCTCAAAATAAGGGGAAATTCTGCATTTTTGCCATAGAATATTAGGAATTTCTGTTTTTTGCCCAAAAATAAGGAAAATTTCTGCCTTTTTTCCCTGAAATAAGTGAAATTTCTGCAATTTTGCCCCAAAATAAGTGAAATTTCTGCAATTTTGCCCCAAAATAAGGGAAATTTCTAAAATTTTGCCCCAAATTAAGAGAAATTTCTGCCTTTTTGACCTCAAATAAGGGAAATTTCAGCCTTTTTACCTCAAAATATGGAGAATTTCTGAATTTTTGCCCAAAAATATGGGAAATTTCTGCCTTTTTGCTCCAAATTAAGAAAAATTTCTGCAATTTTGTACCAAAATAAAAGAAATTTCTGCCTTTTTGCCCCAAAATAAGAAAATTTCTGCTTTTTTTCTGAAATAAATGAAATTTCTGCAATTTTGCCTCAAAATAATTAAATTTCTGAATTTTTCCCTAAAATAAGAAGAATTTCTGTCTTTTTGCCCCAACATATAGGGAATTTCTGCCTTTTTCCCCCACAATTAGGGGAATTTCTGTAATTTTGCTCCAAAATACGGGGAATTTCTGCCTTTTTGTCCGAAAATAAGAAGAATGCATACCTTTTTGCCATAAAAATGAAATTTCTTCATTTTTGCTCCAAAATAAAGGGAATTTCTGGTTTTTGCCTCTAAATATGTGGAATTTCTGTTTTCTCCCACAAAACAAAGGGAATTTCTGTAATTTTGCCTCAAAATAAGGAAAATTTCTGACTTATTACCCTGAAATAAGTGAAATTTCTGCAATTTTGCCCCAAAATAAGGGAAATTTCTGCCTTTTTGCCCCCAAATAAGGGGATTTTCAGCCTTTTTACCTCAAAAGAAGGGGAATTTCTGCCTTTTTGCCCAAAATAAGAAAAATTTCTGCAATTTTGTACCAAAATAAAAGAAATTTCTGCCTTATTGCCACAAAATATGAAAATTTCTGTTTTTTTCCCTGAAATAAGTGAAATTTCTGCAATTTTGCCCCAAAATAAGTGAAATTTCTGCAATTTTGCCTCAAAATAAAGGTAATTTCTGGAACTTTGCCCTAAATAAGTGGAATTTCTGAGTTTTGCCCCAAAATAAGGAGGATTTTTGTCTTTTTGCCCCAACATATAGGAAATTTCTTCCTTTTTGCCCCACAATTAGGGGAATTTCAGCAATTTTGCTTCAAAATACAGGGAATTTCTGCCTTTTTGCCCGAAAATAAGAAGAATGCATAACTTTTTGCCATAAAAAAGGAAAATTTCTGCAATTTTGCTCCAAAATAAGGGGAATTTCTGCTTTTTTTCCTCTAAATAAGTGGAATTTCTGTCTTTTTCCCCCAAAACAAAGGGAATTTCTGTCTTTTTTGCCCCAAAATAAGGAAAATTTCTGACTTATTACCCTGAAGTAAGTAAAATTTCTGCAATTATGCCCTAATATAAAAGAAATTTCTGCCTTTTTCCCCCAAATAAGGGGAATTTCAGCCTTTTTACCTCAAAATAAGGGTAATTTCTGCATTTTTCCCCAAAATATGGGAAATTTCTGCCTTTTGGCCCCAAAATAAGAAAAATTTCTGCAATTTTGTACCAAAATAAAAAAAATTCTGCCTTTTTGCTCCAAAATAAGAAAATTTCTACTTTTTTTTCTGAAATAAATGAAATTTCTGCAATTTTGCCCCAACATAAGAGAAATTTCTGCCTTTTTGCCACGAAATAAGGGGAATTTTAGACTTTTAACCTCAAAATAAGGGGACTTTCTGCATTTTTGACCCAAAATATGGGAAATTTCTGCCTTTTTGCCCCAAAATAAGAAAAATTTCTGCAATTCTGTACCAAAATAAAAGAAATTGCAGCCTTTTTGCCCCAATATAAGAAAATTTCTGCTTTTTTTCTGAAATAAGTGAAATTTCTGCAATTTTGCCTCAAAATAAGAGAAATTTCTGCATTTTTGCCTCCAAATCAGGGGAATTTCAGCCTTTTTACCTCAAAATATGAAGACTTTCTGCATTTTTGACCCAAAATATGGGAAATTTCTGCCTTTTTGCTCCGAAATAAGAAAAATTTCTGCAATTCTGTACCAAAATAAAAGAAATTTCAGCCTTTTTGCCCCAATATAAGAAAATTTCTGCTTTTTCTCTGAAATAAATGATATTTCTGCAATTTTGCCTCAAAATAAGGGAAATTTCTGTGTTTTTGCCCCCAAATAAGGGGAATTTCAGCCTTTTTACCTCAAAATAAGGGGAATTTCTGCATTTTTGCCCCAAAATATGGGAAATTTCTGCCTTTTTGCTCCGAAATAAGAAAAATTTCTGCAATTCTGTACCAAAATAAAATAAATTTCAGCCTTTTTGCCCCAATATAAGAAAATTTCTGCTTTTTTTCTGAAATAAGTATAATTTCTGCAATTTTGCCCCAAAATAAGTGAAATTTCTGCAATTTTGCCCCCAAATAAGGGAAATTTCTGGAATTTTGCCTGAAAATAAGTGGAATTTCTGATTTTTGCGCAAAAATAAAGAGAATTTCTGTCTTTATGCCCCAACATATAGGGAATTTCTGCCTTTTTGCCCCACAATTAGGGGAATTTCTGCAATTTTGCTCCAAAATACGGGGTATTTCTGCCTTTTTGCCCGAATATAAGAAGAATGATTACCTTTTTGCCACAAAAATGGGAAATTTCTCCATTTTTGCTTTAAAATAAAGGGAATTTCTGCTTTTTTGCCTCTAAATAAGTGGAATTTCTGTCTTTTTCCCCCAAAACAAAATGAATTTCTGTTTTTTGCCCGAAAATAAGGAAAATTTCTGACTTATTACCCTGAAATAAGTGAAATTTCTAAAATTTTGCACAAAATACATGGAATTTCTGAGCTTTGCCCCAAAATGAGGAGAATTTCTGTCTTTTTCCCCCAACATATAGGGAATTTCTGCCTTTTTGCCCTACAAATAGGGCAATTTCTGCTTTTTTGCCTCTAAATATGTGGAAATTCTGTCTTTTTCCCCCAAAACAAAGGGAATTTCTGTCTTTTTTGCCCCAAAATAAGGAAAATTTCTGACTTATTACCCTGAAATAAGTAAAATTTCTGCAATTCTGCCCCAAAATAAGGGAAATTTCTGCCTTTTGGCCCCGAAATAAGGGGAATTTCAGCTTTTTTACCTCAAAATAAGGGGAATTTCTGCATTTTTGCCATAGAATATTAGGAATTTCTGTTTTTTGCCCAAAAATAAGGAAAATTTCTGCCTTTTTTCCCTGAAATAAGTGAAATTTCTGCAATTTTGCCCCAAAATAAGTGAAATTTCTGCAATTTTGCCCCAAAATAAGGGAAATTTCTAAAATTTTGCCCCAAATTAAGAGAAATTTCTGCCTTTTTGACCTCAAATAAGGGAAATTTCAGCCTTTTTACCTCAAAATATGGAGAATTTCTGAATTTTTGCCCAAAAATATGGGAAATTTCTGCCTTTTTGCCCCAAATTAAGAAAAATTTCTGCAATTTTGTACCAAAATAAAAGAAATTTCTGCCTTTTTGCCCCAAAATAAGAAAATTTCTGCTTTTTTTCTGAAATAAATGAAATTTCTGCAATTTTGCCTCAAAATAATTAAATTTCTGAATTTTTCCCTAAAATAAGAAGAATTTCTGTCTTTTTGCCCCAACATATAGGGAATTTCTGCCTTTTTTCCCCACAATTAGGGGAATTTCTGTAATTTTGCTCCAAAATACGGGGAATTTCTGCCTTTTTGTCCGAAAATAAGAAGAATGCATACCTTTTTGCCATAAAAATGAAATTTCTTCATTTTTGCTCCAAAATAAAGGGAATTTCTGGTTTTTGCCTCTAAATATGTGGAATTTCTGTTTTCTCCCCCCAAACAAAGGGAATTTCTGTATTTTTTGCCTCAAAATAAGGAAAATTTCTGACTTATTACCCTGAAATAAGTGAAATTTCTGCAATTTTGCCCCAAAATAAGGGAAATTTCTGCCTTTTTGCCCCCAAATAAGGGGAATTTCAGCCTTTTTACCTCAAAAGAAGGGGAATTTCTGCCTTTTTGCCCAAAATAAGAAAAATTTCTGCAATTTTGTACCAAAATAAAAGAAATTTCTGCCTTATTGCCACAAAATATGAAAATTTCTGTTTTTTTCCCTGAAATAAGTGAAATTTCTGCAATTTTGCCCCAAAATAAGTGAAATTTCTGCAATTTTGCCTCAAAATAAAGGTAATTTCTGGAACTTTGCCCTAAATAAGTGGAATTTCTGAGTTTTGCCCCAAAAAAGGAGGATTTTTGTCTTTTTGCCCCAACATATAGGAAATTTCTTCCTTTTTGCCCTACAATTAGGGGAATTTCAGCAATTTTGCTTCAAAATACAGGGAATTTCTGCCTTTTTGCCCGAAAATAAGAAGAATGCATAACTTTTTGCCATAAAAAAGGAAAATTTCTGCAATTTTGCTCCAAAATAAGGGGAATTTCTGCTTTTTTTCCTCTAAATAAGTGGAATTTCTTTCTTTTTCCCCCAAAACAAAGGGAATTTCTGTCTTTTTTGCCCCAAAATAAGGAAAATTTCTGACTTATTACCCTGAAGTAAGTGAAATTTCTGCAATTATGCCCTAATATAAAAGAAATTTCTGCCTTTTTGCCCCCAAATAAGGGGAATTTCAGCATTTTTACCTCAAAATAAGGGTAATTTCTGCATTTTTTCCCCAAAATATGGGAAATTTCTGCCTTTTGGCCCCAAAATAAGAAAAATTTCTGCAATTTTGTACCAAAATAAAAAAATTTCTGCCTTTTTGTTCTAAAATAAGAAAATTTCTACTTTTTTTTCTGAAATAAATGAAATTTCTGCAATTTTGCCCCAACATAAGAGAAATTTCTGCCTTTTTGCCACGAAATAAGGGGAATTTCAGACTTTTAACCTCAAAATAAGGGGACTTTCTGCATTTTTGACCCAAAATATGGGAAATTTCTGCCTTTTTGCCCCAAAATAAAAAAAATTTCTGCAATTCTGTACCAAAATAAAAGAAATTTCAGCCTTTTTGCCCCAATATAAGAAAATTTCTGCTTTTTTTTTTGAAATAAGTGAAATTTCTGCAATTTTGCCTCAAAATAAGAGAAATTTCTGCCTTTTTGCCTCCAAATAAGGGGAATTTCAGCCTTTTTACCTCAAAATATGAAGACTTTCTGCATTTTTGACCCAAAATATGGGAAATTTCTGCCTTTTTGCTCCGAAATAAGAAAAATTTCTGCAATTCTGTACCAAAATAAAATAAATTTCATCCTTTTTGCCCTAATATAAGAAAATTTCTGCTTTTTTTCTAAAATAAGTGAAATTTCTGCAATTTTGCCCCAAAATAAGTGAAATTTCTGCAATTTTGCCCCCAAATAAGGGAAATTTCTGGAATTTTGCCTGAAAATAAGTGGAATTTCTGAGTTTTGCACAAAAATAAGGAGAATTTCTGTATTTATGCCCCAACATATAGGGAATTTCCGCCTTTTTGCCCCACAATTAGGGGAATTTCAGCAATTTTGCTTCAAAATACAGGGAATTTCTGCCTTTTTGCCCGAAAATAAGAAGAATGCATACCTTTTTGCCATAAAAAAGGAAAATTTCTGCAATTTTGCTCCAAAATAAGGGGAATTTCTGCTTTTTTGCCTCTAAATAAGTGGAATTTCTGTCTTTTTCCCCCAAAACAAAGGGAATTTCTGTCTTTTTTGCCCCAAAATAAGGAAAATTTTTGACTTATTACCCTGAAGTAAGTGAAATTTCTGCAATTATGCCCTAATATAAAAGAAATTTCTGCCTTTTTGCCCCCAAAAAAGGGGAATTTCAGCCTTTTTACCTCAAAATAAGGGTAATTTCTGCATTTTTTCCCCAAAATATGGGAAATTTCTGCCTTTTGGCCCCAAAATAAGAAAAATTTCTGCAATTTTGTACCAAAATAAAAAAATTTCTGCCTTTTTGCTCCAAAATAAGAAAATTTCTACTTTTTTTTCTGAAATAAATGAAATTTCTGCAATTTTACCCCAACATAAGAGAAATTTCTGCCTTTTTGCCACGAAATAAGGGGAATTTTAGACTTTTAACTTCAAAATAAGGGGACTTTCTGCATTTTTGACCCAAAATATGGGAAATTTCTGCCTTTTTGCCCCAAAATAAGAAAAATTTCTGCAATTCTGTACCAAAATAAAAGAAATTGCAGCCTTTTTGCCCCAATATAAGAAAATTTCTGCTTTTTTTCTGAAATAAGTGAAATTTCTGCAATTTTGCCTCAAAATAAGAGAAATTTCTGCCTTTTTGCCTCCAAATCAGGGGAATTTCAGCCTTTTTACCTCAAAATATGAAGACTTTCTGCATTTTTGACCCAAAATATGGGAAATTTCTGCCTTTTTGCTCCGAAATAAGAAAAATTTCTGCAATTCTGTACCAAAATAAAATAAATTTCAGCCTTTTTGCCCTAATATAAGAAAATTTCTGCTTTTTTTCTAAAATAAGTGAAATTTCTGCAATTTTGCCCCAAAAAAGTGAAATTTCTGCAATTTTGCCCCCAAATAAGGGAAATTTCTGGAATTTTGCCTGAAAATAAGTGGAATTTCTGAGTTTTGCGCAAAAATAAGGAGAATTTCTGTCTTTATGCCCCAACATATAGGGAATTTCTGCATTTTTGCCCCACAATTAGGGGAATTTCTTCAATTTTGCTCCAAAATACAGGGTATTTCTGCCTTTTTGCCCGAATATAAGAAGAATGATTACCCTTTTGCCAGAAAAATGGGAAATTTCTCCATTTTTGCTTTAAAATAAAGGGAATTTCTGCTTTTTTGCCTCTAAATAAGTAGAATTTTTGCCCCAAAATAAGGAAAATTTCTGACTTATTACCCTGAAATAAGTGAAATTTCTAAAATTTTGCACAAAATACATGGAATTTCTGAGTTTTGCCCCAAAATGAGGAGAATTTCTGTCTTTTTGCCACAACATATAGGGAATTTCTGCCTTTTTGCCCTACAAATAGGGGAATTTCTGCTTTTTTGCCTCTAAATATGTGGAATTTCTGTCTTTTTCCCCCAAAACAAAGGGAATTCCTGTCTTTTTTGCCCCAAAATAAGGAAAATTTCTGACTTATTACCCTGAAATAAGTGAAATTTCTGCAATTTTGCCCCAAAATAAGGGAAATTTCTGCCTTTTTGCCCCCAAATAAGGGGAATTTCAGACTTTTTACCGCAAAATAAGGGGAATTTCTGCATTTATGCCATAGAATATTAGGAATTTCTGTTTTTTTGCCCAAAAATAAGGAAAATTTCTGCCTTTTTTCCCTGAAATAAGTGAAACTTCTGCAATTTTGCCCCAAAATTAGTGAAATTTCTGCAATTTTGCCCCAAAATAAGGGAAATTTCTAAAATTTTGCCCCAAATTAAGAGAAATTTCTGCCTTTTTGACCTCAAATAAGGGAAATATCAGTCTTTTTACCTCAAAATATGGAGAATTTCTAAATTTTTGCCCAAAAATATGGGAAATTTCTGCCTTTTTGCCCCAAATTAAGAAAAATTTCTGCAATTTTGTACCAAAATAAAAAAAATTCTGACTTTTTGCCCCAAAATAAGAAAATTTCTACTTTTTTTCTGAAATAAATGAAATTTCTGCAATTTTGCCCCAACATAAGAGAAATTTCTGCCTTTTTGCCATGAAATAAGGGGAATTTCAGACTTTTAACCTCAAAATAAGGGGACTTTCTGAATTTTTGACCCAAAATATGGGAAATTTCTGTCATTTTGCCACAAAATAAGAAAAATTTCTGCAATTCTGTAACAAAATAAAAGAAATTTCAGCCTCTTTGCCCCAATATAAGAAAATTTCTGCTTTTTTTCTAAATTAAATGATATTTCTGCAATTTTGCCTCAAAATAAGGGAAATTTCTGTGTTTTTGCCCACAAATAAGGGGAATTTCAGCATTTTTACCTCAAAATAAGGGGAATTTCTGCATTTTTGCCCCAAAATATGGGAAATTTCTGCCTTTTTGCCCCAAAATAAGAAAAATTTCTGCCATTTTGTACCAAAATAAAAGAAATTTATGCCTTTTTGCCCCAAAATAAGAAAATTTCTGCTTTTTTCCTGAAATAAGTGAAATTTCTGCAATTTTGCCCCAAAATAAGTGAAATTTCTGCAATTTTGCCCCAAAATAAAGGAAATTTCTGGAATTTTGCCCCAAAATAGGGGAAATTTCTGGAATTTTGCCCCAAAATAGGGAAAATTTCTGGAATTTTGCCCCAAAATAAGTTTAATTTTTGAGTTCTGCCCCAAAATAAGGAAAATTTCTGCATTTTTGCCCCCAAATAAGGGGAATTTCAGCCTTTTTACCACAAAATAGGGGGAATTTTTGCATTTTTGCCACAAAATATTTGGAATTTCTGCTTTTTTGCTTCAAAATAAAGAAAATTTCTGCCTTTTTTCCCTGAAATAAGTGAAATTTCTGCAATTTTGCCCCAAAATAAGTGAAATTTCTGCAATTTTGCCCCAAAATAAGGGAAATTTCTGGAATTTTGCCCCAAATTAAGTTTAATTTCTGAGTTCAGCCCCAAAATAAGAAGAATTTCTGTATTTATGCCCCAACATATAGGGAATTTCTGCCTTTTTGCCCCACAATTAGGGGAATTTCTGCAATTTTGCTCCAAAATACGGGGAATTTCTGCCTTTTTGCCCGAAAATGAAAAAAAATGCATACCTTTTTGCAATAAAAAACGGAAATTTCTTCATTTTTGCTCCAAAATAAGGGGAATTTCTGCTTTTTTGCCTCTAAATAAGTAGAATTTCTGTCTTTTTCCTTCAAAACAAAAGAAATTTCTCTCATTTTGCCCCAAAATAAGAAAAATTTTTGATTATTACTCTGAAATAAGTGAAATTTCTGCAATTTTGCCCCAAAATAAGGGAAATTTCTGCCTTTTTGCCCCCAAATAAGGAGAATTTCAGCCTTTTTACCTCAAAATAAAAGGAATTTCTGGATTTTTGCCACAAAAAATTAGGAATTTCTTCCTTTTTGCCCCAAAATGAGGAAATTTTTTGCCTATTTTCCCTGAAATAAGTGAAATTTCTGCAATTTTGCCCCAAAATAACTGAAATTTCTGCAATTTTGCCCCAAAATATGGGAAATTTCTGCATTTTTGCCACAAAATATTTAGAATTTCGGCCTTTTTGCCCAAAAATAAAGAAAATTTCTGCCCTTTTTCTGTGAAATAAGTGAAATTTCTGCAATTTTGCCCCAAAATAAAGAAAATTTCTCATTTTTTTTTCTGAAATAAGTGAAATTTCTGCAATTTTGACCCAAATTAAGTGAAATTTCTGCAATTTTGCCCCCAAATAAGGAAAATTTCTGGAATTTTGCCTCAAAATAAGTGGAATTTCTGAGTTTTGCGCAAAATAATGAGAATTTCTGTCTTTTTGCCCCAACATATAGGGAATTTCTGCCTTTTTGCCCCACAATTAGGGGAATTTCTGCAATTTTGCTACAAAATACGGGGTATTTCTGCCTTTTTGCCCGATAATATGAAGAATGAATACTTTTTGCCATAAAAATGGGAAATTTCTCCATTTTTGCTCCAAAATAAAGGGAATTTCTGCTTTTTTGCCTCTAAATAAGTGGAATTTCTGTCTTTTTCCCCCAAAACAAAGGGAATTTCTGTTTTTTGCCCTAAAATAAGGAAAATTTCTGACTTATTACCGTGAAATAAGTGAAATTTCTGATATTTTGCTCCAAAATAAGAGAAATTTCTGCCTTTTTGCTTCCAAATAAGGGGAATTTCAGCCTTTTTACCTCAAAATAAAAAAAATTTCTGCATTTTTGCCACAAAATATTTGGAATTTCTTCCTTTTTTCCCTAAAATAAAGAAAATTTCTCCCTATTTTCCCTGAAATAACTAAAATTTCTGCAATTTTGCCCCAAAATAAGTGATATTTCTGCAATTTTGCCCCAAAATAAGGGAAATTTCTGGAATTTTGACCCAAAGTAAGTTGAATTTATTCGTTTTACCCCAAAATAAGGAGAATTTCTGTCATTATGCCCCAACATATAGGGAATTTTTGACTTTTTGCCCCATAATTAGGGGAATCTCTGCTATTTTTCTCCAAAATACGGGGAATTTCTGCCTTTTTGCACAAAAATAAGAAGAATGCATACCTTTTTGCCATAAAAAAGGGAAATTTCTTTATTTTTTCTTTAAAATAAGGGGAATTTCTGCTTTTTTGCTTCTAAATAAGTGGAATTTCTGTCTTTTACCCCCAAAACAAAGTGAATTTCTGTCTTATTTGCCCCAAAATAAGGAAAATTTCTGACTTATTACCGTGAAATAAGTGAAATTTCAGCAATTTTGCCCCAAAATAAGGAAAATTTCTACCTTTTTGCCCCCAAATAAGGAAAATTTCAGCCTTTTTACCTCAAAATAAGGGGAATTTCTGCATTTTTGCCACAAAATATTAGCAATTTCTGCCTTTTGCCACAAAATAAGGAAAATTTCTGCCTATTTTCCCTGAAATAAGTGAAATTTCTGCAATTTTGCCCCAAAATAAGTGAAATTTCTGCAATTTTGCCACAAAATATGGGAAATTTCTGGAATTTTGCCCCAAAATAAGTTTAATTTCTGAATTCTGCCCCAAAATAAGGAGAATTTCTCTCTTTATGCCCCAACTTATAGGGAATTTCTGCCTTTTTGCCCCACAATTAGGGGAATTTTTGCAATTTTGCTCCAAAATTCGGGGAATTTCTGCCTTTTTGCCCGAAAATAAGAAGAATGCATATGTTTTTGCTATAAAAAAGGAAAATTTCTTCATTTATGCTCCAAAATAAGTGAAATTTCTGCAATTTTGCCCCAAAATATGAGAAATTTCTGGAATTTTGCCCCAAATTAAGTGGAATTTCTGAGTTCTGCCCCAAAATAAGGAGAATTTCTGTCCTTATGCCCCAACATATAGGGAATTTCTGCCTTTTTGCCCCACAATTAGGGGAATTTCTGCAATTTTGCTCCAAAATACGGGGAATTTCTGCCTTTTTGCTCGAAAATAAGAAGAATGCATACCTTTTTGCCATAAAAAAGAAAATTTCTTCATTTTTGCTCCAAAATAAGGAGAATTTCTGCTTTTTTGCCTCTAAAATGGTGGAATTTTTGTCTTTTTCCTCAAAACAGAGAGAATTTGTGTCTTTTTTGCCCAAAAATAAGGAAAATTTCTGACTTATTACCCTGAAATAAGCGAAATTTCTGCAATTGTGCCCCAAAATAAGGGAAAATTCTGCCTTTTTGCGTCCAAATTGGGGGAAATTCAGCCTTTTTACCTCAAAATAAGGGGAATTTCTGCATTTTTGCCGCAAAATATGGGAAATTTCTGCATTTTTGCCCCAAAATAAGAAAATTTCTGCTTTTTTTCTGAAATAAGTGAAATTTCTGCAATTTTGCCCCAAAATAATTGAAATTTCTGCAATTTTGCCTCAAAATAAAGGAAATTTCTTGAATTTTGCCCCAAAATAAGTGGAATTTCTGCCTTTTGCCCCAAAATAAGGAAGATGTCTGTCTTTTTGCCCCACAATTAGGGAAATTTCTACAATTTTGTTTTAAAATATGGGGAATTTCTGCCTTTTTGCCTGAAAATTAGAAGAATGCATACCTTTTTGCCATAAAAAAGGGAAATTTCTTCATTTTTGCTCCAAAATAAAAAGAATTTCTGCTTTTTTGCCTCTAAATAAGTGGAATTTCTGTCTTTTTCCCCCAAAACAAAGGGAATTCCTGTTTTTTGGCCCCAAAATAAGGAAAATTTTTTTCTTATTACCCTGAAATAAGTAAAATTTCTGCAATTTTGCCTCAAAATAAAGGAAATTTCTGCCTTTTTGCCTTCAAATAAGGGGAATTTCAGCCTTTTTACCTCAAAATAAGGGGAATTTCTGCATTTTTGCCACAAAATATTAGGAATTTCTGCATTTTTGCCCAAAAATAAGGACAATTTCTGCCTTTTTTCCCTGAAATAATTGTAATTTCTGCAATTTTGCCTCAAAATAAGTGAAATTTCTGCCTTTTTGCCCCCAAATATAAGGAAATTCAGCCTTTTTACCTCAAAATAAGGGGAATTTCTGCATTTTTGCCCCAAAATATGGGAAATTTCTGCCTTTTTGCCCTAAAATAAGAAAAATTTCTGTAATTTTGTACCAAAATAATAGAAATTTCTGCCTTTTGGCCCCCAAATAAGAAAATTTCTCTTTTTTTCTGAAATAAGTGAAATTTCTGCAATTTTGCCCCAAAATAAGTGAAATTTCTGCAATTTTGCCCCAAAATAAGTGAAATTTCTGAATATTTGCCCAAAAATAAGTGGAATATATGAGTTTTGCCCCAAAATAAGAATTATTTCTGTCTTTTTGCCTTAACATATAGAAAATTTCTGCCTTTTTGCCCCACATTTAGGGGAATTTCTGCAATTTTGCTACAAAATAAAGAGAATTTCTGCCTTTTTGCCGCTAAATATGTGGAATTTCTGTCTTTTTCCACAAAAACAATACGAATTTCTGTCTTTTTCGCCCCAAAATAAAAAAAAATTCTGACTTATTACCCTGAAATATGTAAAATTTCTGCAATTTTGCCCGAAAACAAAAAAAATTCTGCCTTTTTGCCCCCAAATAAGGGGAATTTCAGCATTTTTACATCAAAATAAGGGGAATTTCTGAATTTTTGCCGCAAAATATGGGAAATTTCTGCCTCTTTGCCCCAAAATAAGAAAAATTTCTGCAATTTTGTACCGAAATAAAAGAAATTTCTGCCGTTTTGCCCCAAAATAAGAAAATTTCTGCTTTTTTTCTCAAATAAGTGAAATTTCTGCAATTTTGCCCCAAAATAATTGAAATTTCTGCAATTTTGCCTCAAAATAAGGGAAATTTCTCTAATTTTGAGCCAAAATAAATGGAATTTCTGTCTTTTGCCCCAAAATAAAGAGTATTTCGGTCTTTTTGCCACACAATTAGGGGAATTTCTGCAATTTTGCTTTTAAATACGGGGAATTTCTGCTTTTTTGCCTGAAAATAAGAAGAATGCATACCTTTTTGCCATAAAAAGGGGAAATTTCTTAATTTTTGCTCCAAAATAAGGGGAATTTCTGCTTTTTTGCCTCTAAATAAGTGGAATTTCTGTCTTTTTCCCCCAAAACAAAGGGAATTCCTGTCTTTTTTGCCCCAAAATAATCAAAATTTCTGACTTATTACCCTGAAATAAGTGAAATTTCTGCAATTTTGCCCCAAAATAAGTGAAATTTCTGAATATTTGCCCAAAAATAAGTGGAATATATGAGTTTTGCCCCAAAATAAGAATTATTTCTGTCTTTTTGCCTTAACATATAGAAAATTTCTGCCTTTTTGCCCCACATTTAGGGGAATTTCTGCAATTTTGCTACAAAATAAAGGGAATTTCTGCCTTTTTGCCGCTAAATATGTGGAATTTCTGTCTTTTTCCACAAAAACAATAGGAATTTCTGTCTTTTTTGCCCCAAAATAAAAAAAATTCTGACTTATTACCCTGAAATATGTAAAATTTCTGCAATTTTGCCCGAAAACAAAAAAAAAATTCTGCCTTTTTGCCCCCAAATAAGGGGAATTTCAGCATTTTTACCTCAAAATAAGGGGAATTTCTGAATTTTTGCCGCAAAATATGGGAAATTTCTGCCTCTTTGCCCCAAAATAAGAAAAATTTCTGCAATTTTGTACCGAAATAAAAGAAATTTCTGCCGTTTTGCCCCAAAATAAGAAAATTTCTGCTTTTTTTCTCAAATAAGTGAAATTTCTGCAATTTTGCCCCAAAATAATTGAAATTTCTGCAATTTTGCCTCAAAATAAGGGAAATTTCTCTAATTTTGAGCCAAAATAAGTGGAATTTCTGTCTTTTGCCCCAAAATAAAAAGTATTTCGGTCTTTTTGCCACACAATTAGGGGAATTTCTGCAATTTTGCTTTAAAATACGGGGAATTTCTGCTTTTTTGCCTGAAAATAAGAAGAATGCATACCTTTTTGCCATAAAAAGGGGAAATTTCTTAATTTTTGCTCCAAAATAAGGGGAATTTCTGCTTTTTTGCCTCTAAATAAGTGGAATTTCTGTCTTTTTCCCCCAAAACAAAGGGAATTCCTGTCTTTTTTGCCCCAAAATAAGGAAAATTTCTGACTTATTACCCTGAAATAAGTGAAATTTCTGCAATTTTGCCACAAAATAAGAGAAATTTCTGCCTTCTTGCCCCGAAATAAGGGGGATTTCACTATTATGCCTCAAAATAAGGGGAATTTCTGCGTTTTTGCCACAAAATATTAGGAATTTCTGATTTTTGCCCAAAGATAAGGAAAATTTCTGCTTTTTTTCCCTGAAATAAGTGAAATTTCTACAATTTTGCCCAAAAATAAGTAAAATTTCTGCATTTTTGCCCCCAAATAAGAGGAATTTCAGCCTTTTTACCTCAAAATAAGGGGAATTTCTGTATTTTTTCCCAAAAACATGGGAAATTTCTGCCTTTTTGCCCCAAAATTAGAAAAATTTCTGCAATTTTGTACCAAAATAATAAAAATTTCTGCCTTTTTGCCCCCAAATAAGAAAATTTCTGCTTTTTCTTTTCTGAAATAAGTGAAATTTCTGCAATTTTGCCCCAAAATAAGTTAAATTTCTGCAATTTTGCCCCAAAATAAGTGAAATTTCTGGATTTTTGCCCAAAAATAAGTAAAATTTCTGAGTTTTGTCCCAAAATAGAGATTATTTCTGTATTTTTGCCCCAACATATAGGGAATTTCTGCCTTTTTGCCCCACATTTAGGGGAATTTCTGCAATTTTGCTCCAAAATAAGGGGAATTTCTGCTTTTTTGCCTCTAAATAAGTGAAATTTCTGTCTTTTTTCCCCAAAACAAAGGGAATTTGTATCTTATTTGCAAAAAATAAGGAAAATTTCTGACTTATTACCCTGAAATAAGTGAAATTTCAGCAATTTTGCCCCAAAATAAGGGAAAATTCTGCCTTTTTGCCCCCAAATAGGGGGAAATTCAGGCTTTTTACCTCAAAATAAGGGGAATTTCTGCATTTTTGCCACAAAATATGGGCAATTTCTTCATTTTTGTTCCAAAATAATAAAATTTCTGCTTTTTTTCTGAAATAAGTGAAATTTCTGCAATTTTGCCCCAAAATAATTGAAATTTCTGAAATTTTGCCTCAAAATAAAGGAAATTTCTGTCTTTTTGCCCCACAATTAGGGGAATTTCTGCAATTTTGCTTTAAAATACGGGGAATTTCTGCCTTTTTGCCTGAAAATAAGAAGAATGCATACCTTTTTGCCATAAAAAAGGGAAATTTCATCATTTTTGGTCCAAAATAAGGGGAATTTCTGCTTTTTTGCCTCTAAATAAGTGGAATATCTGTCTTTTCCCCCAAAACAAAGGGAATTCCTGTTTTTTTTTGCCCCAAAATAAGGAAAATTTCTGATTTATTACCCTGAAATAAGTGAAATTTCTGAAATTTTGCCCCAGAGTAAGGGAAATTTCTACCTTTTTGTTTCCAAATAAGGGGAATTTCAGCCTTTTTGCCTCAAAATAAGGGTAATTTCTGCATTTTTGCCACAAAATATTAGGAATTTCTGCCTTTTTGCCCCAAAATAAAGAAAATTTCTACCTTTTTTTTCTGAAATAAGTGAAATTTATGCAATTTTGCCCCAAAATAAGAGAAATTTCTGGAATTTTGCCCCAAAATAAGTGGAATTTCTGAGTTTTGCCCCAAAATGAGGAAAATTTCTGTCTTTTTGCCCCAACATATAGGGAATTCCTGCCTTTTTGCCCCACAATTAGGGGAATTTCTGCAATTTTGCTAAAAAATACGGGGAAATTCTGCCATTTTGCCCAAAAATAAGAAAAATGCCTACCTTTTTGCCATAAAAAAGGGAAATTTCTTCATTTTTGCTCCAAAATAAGTGGAATTTCTGTCTTTTTCCCCCAAAACAAAGGGAATTTCTGTCTTTTTTGCCCAAAAATAAGGAAAATTTCTGACTTATTACCCTGAAATAAGTGGAATTTCTGCAATTTTGCCCCAAAATAAGGAAAATTTCTGCCTTTTTGCCCCGAAATAAGGGAAATTCACAATTTTACCTCAAAATAAGGGGAATTTCTGCATTTTTGCCACAAAATATTAGGAATTTCTGCCATTTTGCCCAAAAATAAGAAAAATTTCTGCCTTTTTTTCCTGAAATAAGTGAAATTTCTGCAATTTTGCCCAAAAATAAGTGAAATTTCTTCCTTTTTGCCCCCAAATAAGGGGAATTTGCGCATTTTTACCTCAAAATAAGAGGAATTTCTGCATATTTGCCCCAAAATATGGGAAATTTCTGCCTTTGTGCCCCCAAATAAGAAAATTTCTGCTTTATATTCTGAAATAAGTGAAATTTCTGCAATTTTGCCCCAAATTAAGTTAAATTTCTGCAATTTTGCCCCAAAATAATTGAAATTTCTGGATTTTTGCCCAAAAATAAGTGGAATTTCTGAGTTTTGCCCCAAAATAAGGATTATTTCTGTCTTTTTGCACCAATATATAGGGAATTTCTGCCTTTTTGCCCCACATTTAGGGGAATTTCTGCAATTTTGCTCCAAAATAAGGGGAATTTCTGCTTTTTTGCCTCTAAATAATTGGAATTTCTGTCTTTTTTCCCCAAAACAAAGGGAATTTCTGTCTTTTTTGCCCCAAAATAAGGAAAATTTCAGACTTATTACCCTGAAATAAGTGAAATTTCTGCAATTTTGCCCCAAAATAAGGGAAAATTCTGCCTTTTTGCCCCCAAATAGGGGGAAATTCAGCCTTTTTACCTCAAAATAAGGGGAATTTCTGCATTTTTGCCACAAAATATGGGCAATTTTTTCATTTTTGCTCCAAAATAATAAAATTTCTGCTTTTTTTCTGAAATAAGTGAAATTTCTGCAATTTTGCCCTAAAATAATTGAAATTTCTGAAATTTTGCCTCAAAATAAAGGAAATTTCTGGAATTTTGCCCCAAAATAAGTGGAATTTCTGTCTTTTGCCTCAAAATAAGGAGAATTTCTGTCTTTTTGCCCCACAATTAGGGGAATTTCTGCAATTTTGCTTTAAAATACGGGGAATTTCTGCCTTTTTGCCTGAAAATAAGAAGAATGCATAACTTTTTGCCATAAAAAAGGGAAATTTCATCATTTTTGGTCCAAAATAATGGGAATTTCTGCTTTTTTGCCTCTAAATAAGTGGAATATCTGTCTTTTTCCCCAAAACAAAGGAAATTCCTGTTTTTTTTTTGCCCCAAAATAAGGAAAATTTCTGACTTATTACCCTGAAATAAGTGAAATTTCTGCAATTTTGCCCCAGAGTAAGGGAAATTTCTGCCTTTTTGTTCCCAAATAAGGGGAATTTCAGCCTTTTTACCTCAAAATAAGGGTAATTTCTGCATTTTTGCCACAAAATATTAGGAATTTCTGCCTTTTTGCCCCAAAATAAGGAAAATTTCTACCTTTTTTTCCTGAAATAAGTGAAATTTATGCAATTTTGCCCCAAAATAAGAGAAATTTCTGGAATTTTGCCCCAAAATAAGTGGAATTTCTGAGTTTTGCCCCAAAATAAGGAAAATTTCTGTCTTTTTGCCCCAACATATAGGGAATTCCTGCCTTTTTGCCCCACAATTAGGGGAATTTCTGCAATTTTGCTAAAAAATACGGGGAAATTCTGCCATTTTGCCCAAAAATAAGAAAAATGCCTACCTTTTTGCCATAAAAAAGGGAAATTTCTTCATTTTTGCTCCAAAATAAGTGGAATTTCTGTCTTTTTCCCCCAAAAACAAAGGGAATTTCTGTCTTTTTTGCCCAAAAATAAGGAAAATTTCTGACTTATTACCCTGAAATAAGTGGAATTTCTGCAATTTTGCCCCAAAATAAGGGAAATTTCTGCCTTTTTGCCCCGAAATAAGGGAAATTCACCATTTACCTCAAAAAAGGGGAATTTCTGCATTTTTGCCACAAAATATTAGGAATTTCTGCCATTTTGCCCAAAAATAAGAAAAATTTCTGCCTTTTTTTCCTGAAATAAGTGAAATTTCTGCAATTTTGCCCAAAAATAAGTGAAATTTCTGCCTTTCTGCCCCCAAATAAGGGGAATTTGCGCATTTTTACCTCAAAATAAGAGGAATTTCTGCATATTTGCCCCAAAATATGGGAAATTTCTGCCTTTGTGTCCCCAAATAAGAAAATTTCTGCTTTATATTCTCAAATAAGTGAAATTTCTGCAATTTTGCCCCAAAATAAGTTAAATTTCTGCAATTTTGCCCCAAAATAAGTGAAATTTCTGGATTTTTGCCCAAAAATAAGTGGAATTTCTGAGTTTTGCCCCAAAATAAGGATTATTTCTGTCTTTTTGCACCAATATATAGGGAATTTCTGGCTTTTTTGCCCCACATTTAGGGGAATTTCTGCAATTTTGCTCCAAAATAAGGGGAATTTCTGCTTTTTTGCCTCTAAATAAGTGGAATTTCTGTCTTTTTTCCCCAAAACAAAGGGAATTTCTGTCTTTTTTGCCCTAAAATAAGGAAAATTTCAGACTTATTACCCTGAAATAAGTGAAATTTCTGCAATTTTGCCCCAAAATAAGGGAAATTTCTGCCTTTTTGCCCCCAAATAAGGGAAATTTCAGCCTTTTTACCTCAAAAAAAGGGTAAATTCTGCATTTTTGCCAAAAAATATTAGAAATTTCTGCCTTTTTGACCCAAAATAAGGAAAATTTCTGCAATTTTGCCCCAAAACAAGTGAAATTTCTGCAATTTTGCCCCAAAACAAGTGAAATTTCTCCAATTTTTCCCCAAAATAAGGGAAATTTCTGGATTTTTGCCCCAAAATAAGTGGAATTTCTGAGTTTTGCCCCAAAATAAGGAGAATTTCTGTCTTTTTACCCTAACATATAGGGAATTTCTGCCTTTTTGCCACACCATTGGGAGAATTTCTGCAATTATACTACAAAATACGAGGAATTTCTGCCTTTTTGCCCAAAAATAAGAAGCATGCATACCTTTTTTCCATAAAAAAGAAAAATTTCTTCATTTTTGCTCCAAAATAAGGGGAATTTCTGCTTTTTTGCCTCTAAATAATTGGAATTTCTGTCTTTTTCCTCAAAAACAAAGGGAATTTCTGTCTTTTTTGCCACAAAATAAGAAAAATTTCTGACTTATTACCCTGAAATAAGTGAAATTTCTGCAATTTTGCCCCAAAATAAGGGAAATTTCTGCCTTTTTGCCCCTAAATAAGGGGAATTTCACCATTTTACCTCAATATAAAGGGAATTTCTGTATTTTTGCCACAAAATATTAGGAATTTCTGCATTTTTGCCCAAAAATATGGAAAATTTCTGCTATTTTTCCCTGAAATAAGTGAAATTTCTGCAATTTTGCCCCAAAATAAGAGAAATTTCTGCCTTTTTGCCCCCAAATAAGGGGAATTTCAGCCTTTTTATCTCAAAATAAGGGGAATTTCTGCATTTTTGCTGCAAAATATTAGATATTTCTGCCTTTTTGCCCCAAAATAAGAAAAATTTCTGCAATTTTGTACCAAAATAAAAGAAATTTCTGCCTTTTTGCCCGAAAATAAGAAAATTTCTGCTTTTTTCTGAAATAAGTGAAATTTCTGCAATTTTGCCCAAAATAATAGAAATTTCTTCAATTTTGCCTCAAAATAAGGCAAATTTCTCTAATTTTGCACAAAAATAAGTGGAATTTCTGTCTTTTGCCACAAAATATTTAGAATTTCTGCCTTTTTGTCCAAAAATAAGGAAAATTTCTGACCTTTTTCCCTGAAATAAGTGAAATTTCTGCAATTTTGCCCCAAAATATTGGAAATTTCTGGCTTTTTGCCCCCAAATAATGGGAATTTCAGACTTTTTACCTCAAAATAAGAGGAATTTCTGAATTTTTGGCACAAAATATTAGGAATTTCTGCCTTTTTGCCCAAAAATAAGGAAAATTTCTGCCTATTTTCTTTGAAATAAGTGAAATTTCTGCAGTTTTGCCCCTAAATAAGGGAAATTCTGGAATTTTGCCCAAAAATAAGTGGAATTTCTGAGTTCTGCCCCAAAATAAGGAGAATTTCTGTCTTTATGCACCAACATATAGGGAATTTCTTCCTTTTGCCCCACAATTAGGCGAAATTCTGCAATTTTGCTCCAAAATACAAGGAATTTCTGCCTTTTTGCCCGAAAATAAGAAGAATGCATATCTTTTTGCCATAAAAAAAAGAAATTTCTTCATTTTTGCTCCAAAATAAGGGGAATTTCTACTTTTTGCCTCTAAATAAGTGGAATTTCTGTTTTTTTCCCAATCAAAGAGAATTTCTGTCTTTTTTGCCCCAAAATAAGGGGAATTTCTGACTTAATACGATGAAATAAGTGAAATTTCAGCAATTTTGCCCCAAAATATGAGAAATTTCTGCCTTTTTGCCCCCAAATAAGGGGAATTTCAGCCTTTTACCTCAAAATAAGGGCAATTTCTGCATTTTCCCCAAAAAATGGGAAATTTCTGCCTTTTTGCCCCAAAATAAGAAAAATATCTGCAACTTTGTACCAAAATAATTGAAATTTCTGTCTTTTTGCCCCAAAATAAGAAAATTTCTCCTTTTTTGAAATAAGTGAAATTTCTGCAATTTTGTCCCATAAAAAGTGAAATTTCTGCAATTTTGCCCCAAAATAAGGGAAATTTCTGGAATTTTGCCCAAAAATAAGTGGAATTTCTGAGTTTTGCTTCAAAATAAGGAGAATTTCTGTCTTTATGCCCCAACATATAAGGAATTTCTGCATTTTGCTTCACAAATAGTGGAATTTCTGCAATTTTGCTCCAAAATACGGGGTATTTCTGCCTTTTTGCCCGAAAATAAGAAGAATGCATACCTTTTTGCCATAAAAAAGGGAAATTTCTTCATTTTTGCTCCAAAATAAGGGGAATTTCTGCTTTTTGGCCTCTAAATAAGTGAAATTTCTGTCTTTTTTCTCCAAAAACAAAGGGAATTTCTGTCTTTTTTGCCCCAAAATAAGGAAAATTTCTGACTTATTATTCTGAAATAAGTGAAATTTCTGCAATTTTGCACCAAAATAAAAGAAATTTCTGCCTTTTTCTCCCAAATAAGGAGAATTTCAGCCTTTTTAAGTCAAAATAAGGGAAATTTCTCCATTTTTGCCACAAAATATTAAGAATTTCTGCCTTTTTGCCCCAAAATAAGAAAAATTTTTGCCTATTTTTTTGGAAATAAGGGAAATTTCTGCAATTTTGCCCCAAAATAAGTGAAATTTATGCAATTTTGCCCCAAAATAAGGGAAATTTCTGGAATTTTGCCCAAAAATAAGTGGAATTTCTGAGTTCTGCCCCAAAATAAGGAGAATTTCTGTCTTTATGCCCCAACATATAGGGAATTTCTGCCTTTTTGCCCCACAATTTGGCGAAATTCTGCAATTTTGCTCCAAAATACAACGAATTTCTGCCTTTTTGCCCGAAAATAAGAAGAATGCATACCTTTTTGTCATAAAAAAAGGGAAATTTCTTCATTTTTGCTCCAAAATAAAGGGAATTTCTACTTTTTTGCCTCTAAATAAGTGGAATTTTTTTTTTCCAAAACAAAGGGAATTTCTGTCTTTTTTGCCCCAAAATAAAGAAAATTTCTGACTTATTACCGTGAAATAAGTGAAATTTCAGCAATTTTGCCCCAAAATAAGAGAAATTTCTGCCTTTTTGCCCCCAAATAAGGGGAATTTCAGCCTTTTTACCTCAAAATAAGGGGAATTTCTACATTTTCCCCAAAATATGGGAAATTTCTGCCCTTGTGCCCCAAAATAAGAAAAATTTCTGCAACTTTGTACCAAAATAATAGAAATTTCTGCCTTTTTGCCCCAAAATAAGAAAATTTCTCCTTTTTTTGAAATAAGTGAAATTTCTGTAATTTTGTCCCATATAAAGTGAAATTTCTGCAATTTTGCCCCAAAATAAGGGAAATTTCTGGAATTTTGCCCAAAAATAAGTGGAATTTCTGAGTTTTGCTTCAAAATAAGGAGAATTTCTGTCTTTATGCCCCAACATATAGGGAATTTCTGAATTTTGCTTCACAAATAAGGGAATTTCTGCAATTTTGCTCCAAAATACGGGGAATTTCTGCCTTTTTGCCCAAAAATAAGAAGATTGCATAACTTTTTGCCATAAAAAAGGGAAATTTCTTCATTTTTGCTCCAAAATAAGGGGAATTTCTGCTTTTTGGCCTCTAAATAAGTGGAATTTCTCTTTTTCCTCCAAAAACAAAGGTAATTTCTGTCTTTTTTGCCCCAAAATAAGAAAAATTTCTGACTTACTATTCTGAAATAAGTGAAATTTCTGCAATTTTGCCCAAAAATAAAAGAAATTTCTGCCTTTTTGCCCACAAATAAGGGGAATTTCAGCCTTTTTACCTCAAAATAAGGGGAATTTCTGCATTTTTGCCACAAAATATTAGGAATTTCTGCCTTTTTGCCCTAAAATAAAGAAAATTTCTGCCTATTTTCCCTGAAATAAGTGAAATTTCTGCAATTTTGCCCCAAAATAAGTGAAATTTCTGCATTTTTGCCCCAAAATTAGGGAAATTTCTGGAATTTTGCCCCATAATAAGTTTAATTTCTGAGTTCTGCCCCAAAATAAGGAGAATTTCTCTCTTTCTTCCCCAACATATAGGGAATTTATGCCTTTTTGCCTCACAATTAGGGGAATTTCTGCAATTTATCTCCAATATACAAGGAATTTCTTCCTTTTTGCCCGATAATATGAAGAATGCATACCTTTTTGCCATAAATAAGAAAAATTTCTTTATTTTTGCTCCAAAATAAGGGGAATTTCTGCTTTTTTGCCTCTAAATAAGTGGAATTTCTGTCTTTTCTCCCAAATCAAAGTGAATTTCTGTATTTTTTGCCCCAAAATAAAAAAAAATTTCTGACTTATTACCCTGAAATAAGAGAAATTTCTGCAATTTTGCCCCAAAATATAGGAAATTTCTGCCTTTTTGCCCCCAAATAAGGGGAATTTCAGCCATTATACCTCAAAATAAGGGGAATTTCTGCATTTTTGCCCCAAAATATGGAAATTTCTGCCTTTTTGCTACAAAATAAGAAAAATTTCTGCAATTTTGTACCAAAATAAAAGAAATTTCTGCCTTTTTGCCCCAAAATAATAAAATTTCTCCTTTTTTTCTGAAATAAGTGAAATATCTGCAATTTTGCCCCAAAATAAGTGATATTTCTGCAAATTTGCCCCAAAATAAGGGAAATTTGTGGAATTTTGCCCCAAAGTAAGTGGAATTTATGAGTTTTACCCCAAAATAAGAATAATTTCTGTCTTTCTGCCCCAACATATAGGGAATTTCTGCCTTTTTGCCTTACAATTAGGGGAATTTCTGCAATTTTGCTCCAAAATACGGGGAATTTCTGCCTTTTTGCCCAAAAATAAGTAGAATGCATACCTTTTTGCCATAAAAAAGGAAAATTTCTTCATTTTCGCTCCAAAATAAAAGGAATTTCTGCTTTATTGCCTCTAAATAAGTGGAATTTCTATCTTTTTCCCCCAAAACAAAGGGAATTTCTATCTTTTTTGCCCCAAAATAAGGAAAATTTCTGACTTATTTCCATTAAATAAGTGAAATTTCAGCAATTTTGCCCCAAAATATGAGAAATTTCAACCTTTTTGCCCCCAAATAAGGGGAATTTCAGCCTTTTACCTCAAAATAAGGGCAATTTCTGCATTTTCCCCAAAATATGGGAAATTTCTGAACTTTGCCCCAAAATAAGAAAAATATCTGCAACTTTGTACCAAAATAATAGAAATTTCTGTCTTTTTGCCCACAAATAAGAAAATTTCTCCTTTTTTTTGAAATAAGTGAAATTTCTGCAATTTTGTCCCATAAAAAGTGAAATTTCTGCAATTTTTCCCCAAAATAAGGGAAATTTCTGAAATTTTGCCCAAAAATAAGTGGAATTTCTGAGTTTTGCTTCAAAATAAGGAGAATTTCTGTCTTTATGCACCAACATAAAGGGAATTTCTGCATTTTGCTTCACAAATAGGGGAATTTCTGCAATTTTGCTCCAAAATACGGGGTATTTCTGCCTTTTTGCCCGAAAATAAGAAGAATGCATACATTTTTGCCATAAAAAAGGGAAATTTCTTCATTTTTGCTCCAAAATAAAAGGAATTTCTGCTTTTTGGCCTCTAAATAAGTGAAATTTCTGTCTTTTTTCTCCAAAAACAAAGGGAATTTCTGTCTTTTTTGCCCCAAAATAAGGAAAATTTCTGACTTATTATTCTGAAATAAGTGAAATTTCTGCAATTTTGCACCAAAATAAAAGAAATTTCTGCCTTTTTCCCCCAAATAATGAGAATTTCAGCTTTTTTAACTCAAAATAAGGAAAATTTCTGCATTTTTGCCACAAAATATTAAGAATTTCTGCCTTTTTGCCCCAAAATAAAAAAAATTTTTGCCTATTTTTTGGAAATAAGTGAAGTTTCTGCAATTTTGACCCAAAATAAGTGAAATTTATGCAATTTTGCCCCAAAATAAGGGAAATTTCTGGAATTTTGCCCAAAAATAAGTGGAATTTCTGAGTTCTGCCCCAAAATAAGGAGAATTTCTGTCTTTATGCCCCAACATATAAGGAATTTCTGCCTTTTTGCCCCACAATTAGGCGAAATTCTGCAATTTTGCTCCAAAATACAACGAATTTCTGCCTTTTTGCCCGAAAATAAGAAGAATGCATACCTTTTTGTCATAAAAAAGGGAAATTTCTTCATTTTTGCTCCAAAATAAAGGGAATTTCTACTTTTTTGCCTCTAAATAAGTGGAATTTTTTTTCCAAAACAAAGGGAATTTCTGTCTTTTTTGCCCCAAAATAAAGAAAATTTCTGACTTATTACCGTGAAATAAGTGAAATTTCAGCAATTTTACCCCAAAATAAGAGAAATTTCTGCCTTTTTGCCCCCAAATAAGGGGAATTTCAGCCTTTTTACCTCAAAATAAGGGGAATTTCTACATTTTCCCCAAAATATGGGAAATTTCTGCCCTTGTGCCCCAAAAAAAGAAAAATTTCTGCAACTTTGTAAAAAATAATAGAAATTTCTGCCTTTTTGCCCCAAAATAAGAAAATTTCTCCTTTTTTTGAAATAAGTGAAATTTCTGTAATTTTGTCCCATAAAAAGTGAAATTTCTGCAATTTTGCCCCAAAATAAGGGAAATTTCTGCAATTTTGCCCCAAAATATGGGAAATTTCTGCCTTTTTGTCCCCAAATAATGGGAATTTCAGCCTTTTTACCTCAAAATAAGGGGAATTTCTGAATTTTTGCCACAAAATATTACGAATTTCTGCCTTTTTGCCCAAAAATAAGAAAAATTTCTGCCTATTTTCTTTGAAATAAGTGAAATTTCTGCAATTTTGCCCCAAAATAAGTGAAATTTCTGCAATTTTGCCCCTAAATAAGGGAAATTTCTGGAATTTTGCCCAAAAATAAGTGGAATTTCTGAGTTCTGCCCCAAAATAGGAGAATTTCTGTCTTTATGCACCAACATATAGGGAATTTCTGCCTTTTTGCCCCACAATTAGGCGAAATTCTGCAATTTTGCTCCAAAATACAAGGAATTTCTGCCTTTTTGCCCGAAAATAAGAAGAATGCATATCTTTTTGCCATAAAAAAAAGAAATTTCTTCATTTTTGCTCCAAAATAAGGGGAATTTCTACTTTTTGCCTCTAAATAAGTGGAATTTCTGTTTTTTTCCAAAACAAAGGGAATTTCTGTTTTTTTTGCCCCAAAATAAGGAAAATTTCTGACTTAATACGATGAAATAAGTGAAATTTCAGCAATTTTGCCCCAAAATAAGGGAAATTTCTGCCTTTTTGCCCCCAAATAAGGGGAATTTCAGCCATTATACCTCAAAATAAGGGGAATTTCTGCATTTTTGCCCCATAATATGGAAATTTCTGCCTTTTTGCTCCAAAATAAGAAAAATTTCTGCAATTTTGTACAAAAATAAAAGAAATTTCTGCCTTTTTGCCCCAAAATAATAAAATTTCTCCTTTTTTTCTGAAATAAGTGAAATATCTGCAATTTTGCCCCAAAATAAGTGATATTTCTACAAATTTGCCCCAAAATAAGGGAAATTTCTGGAATTTTGCCCCAAAGTAAGTGGAATTTATGAGTTTTACCCCAAAATAAGAATAATTTCTGTCTTTCTGCCCCAACATATAGGGAATTTCTGCCTTTTTGCCTTACAATTAGGGGAATTTCTGCAATTTTGCTCAAAAATACGGGGAATTTCTGCCTTTTTGCCCGAAAATAAGTAGAATGCATACCTTTTTGCCATAAAAAAGGAAAATATCTTCATTTTCGCTCCAAAATAAAAGGAATTTCTGCTTTATTGCCTCTAAATAAGTGGAATTTCTGTCTTTTTCCCCCAAAACAAAGGGAATTTCTATCTTTTTTGCTCCAAAATAAGGAAAATTTCTGACTTATTTCCATTAAATAAGTGAAATTTCAGCAATTTTGCCCCAAAATATGAGAAATTTCAACCTTTTTGCCCCCAAATAAGGGGAATTTCAGCCTTTTACCTCAAAATAAGGGCAATTTCTGCATTTTCCCCAAAATATGGGAAATTTCTGACCTTTTGCCCCAAAATAAGAAAAATATCTGAAACTTTGTAACAAAATAATAGAAATTTCTGTCTTTTTGCGCCAAAATAATAAAATTTCTCCTTTTTTTTGAAATAAGTGAAATTTCTGCAATTTTGTCCCATAAAAAGTGAAATTTCTGCAATTTTGCCCCAAAATAAGGGAAATTTCTGAAATTTTCCCCTAAAATAAGTGGAATTTCTGAGTTTTGCTTCAAAATAAGGAGAATTTCTGTCTTTATACACCAACATATAGGGAATTTCTGCATTTTGCTTCACAAATAGGGGAATTTCTGCAATTTTGCTCCAAAATACGGGGTATTTCTGCCTTTTTGCCCGAAAATAAGAAGAATGCATACATTTTTGCCATAAAAAAGGGAAATTTCTTCATTTTCGCTCCAAAATAAAAGGAATTTCTGCTTTTTGGCCTCTAAATAAGTGAAATTTCTGTCTTTTTTCTCCAAAAACAAAGGGAATTTCTGTCTTTTTTGCCCCAAAATAATGAAAATTTCAGACTTATTACCCTGAAATAAGTGAAATTTCTGCAATTTTGCCCCAAAATAAGGGAAATTTCTGCCTTTTTGCCCCCAAATAAGGGGAATTTCAGCCATTATACCTCAAAATAAGGGGAATTTCTGCATTTTTGCCCCAAAATATTGAAATTTCTGCCTTTTTGCTCCAAAATAAGAAAAATTTCTGCAATTTTGTACAAAAATAAAAGAAATTTCTGCCTTTTTGCCCCAAAATAATAAAATTTCTCCTTTTTTCTGAAATAAGTGAAATATCTGCAATTTTGCCATAAAATAAGTGAAATTTCTGCAAATTTGCCCCAAAAAAAGGGAAATTTCTGGAATTTTGCCCCAAAGTAAGTGGAATTTATGAGTTTTTCCCCAAAATAAGAATAATTTCTGTCTTTCTGCCCCAACATATAGGGAATTTCTGACTTTTTGCCTTACAATTAGGGGAATTTCTGCAATTTTGCTCCAAAATACGGGGAATTTCTGCCTTTTTGCCCGAAAATAAGTAGAATGCATACCTTTTTGCCATAAAAAAGGAAAATTTCTTCATTTTCGCTCCAAAATAAAAGGAATTTCTGCTTTATTGCCTCTAAATAAGTGGAATTTCTGTCTTTTTCCCCCAAAACAAAGGGAATTTCTATCTTTTTTGCCCCAAAATAAGGAAAATTTCTGACTTATTACCGTGAAATAAGTGAAATTTCAGCAATTTTGCCCCAACATAAGAGAAATTTCTGCCTTTTTGCACCCAAATAAGGGGAATTTCAGCCTTTTTACCTCAAAATAAGGGCAATTTCTGCATTTTCCCCAAAATATGGGAAATTTCTGCCCTTGTGCCCCAAAATAAGAAAAATTTCTGCAACTTTGTACCAAAATAATAGAAATTTCTGCCTATTTGCCCCAAAATAAGAAAATTTCTCCTTTTTTTGAAATAAGTGAAATTTCTGTAATTTTGTCCCATATAAAGTGAAATTTCTGCAATTTTGCCCCAAAATAAGGGAAATTTCTGGAATTTTGCCCCAAAATAAGTGGAATTTCTGAGTTTTGAACCAAAATAAGGGGAATTTTTGCTTTTTTGCCTCTGAACAAGTGGAATTTCTGGTATTTTCCTCAAAAAAAAAGGAATTTCTGTCTTTTTTGCCCAAAAATAAGGAAAATTTCTGACTTATTACCCTGAAATAAGTGAAATTTCTGCAATTTTGCCCCAAAATAAGGGAAATTTCTGCCTTTTTGCCCCAAAATAAGAAAAATTTCTGCAATTTTGTACCAAAATAAAAGAAATTTCTGCCTTTTTGCCTTAAAATAATATAATTTCTCTTTTTTTCTGAAATAAGTGAAATTTCTGCAATTTTGCCCAAAAATAAGTGAAATTTCTGCAATTTTGCCCCCAAATAAGGGAAATTTCTGGAATTTTGCCCCAAAATAAGTGGAATTTCTGAGTTTTGCGCAAAAATAACGAGAATTTCTGTCTTTTTGCCCCAACATATAGGGAATTTCTGCCTTTATGCCCAACAATTAGGGGAATTTCTGCAATTTTGCTCCAAAATATGGGGATTTTCTGGAATTTTCCCCGAAAATAAGTGGAATTTCTGAGTTTTGCCCTAAAATAAGGAGAATTTCTGTCTTTTTGCCCCAACATATAGGGAATTTCTGCCTTTTTGCCCCACAATTAGTGGAATTTCTGCAATTTTGCTCCAAAATACAAGGAATTTCTGCCTTTTTGCCTGAAAATAAGAAGAATGCATACCTTTTTGCAATAAAAAAAAGGGAAATTTCTTCATTTTTGCTCCAAAATAAGGGGAATTTCTGCTTTTTTGCCTCTAAATAAGTGGAATTTTTTATTTTTCCCCCAAAACAAAGGGAATTTCTGTCTTTTTTGCACCAAAATAAGGAAATTTCTGACTTATTACGCTGAAGTAAGTGAAATTTCTGCAATTTCGCCCCAAAATAAGGGAAATTTCTGCCTTTTGCACCAAATAATGGGAATTTCAGCCTTTTTACCTCAAAATAAGGGGAATTTCTTCAGTTTTGCCACAAAATATAAGAATTTCTACCTTTTTGCCACAAAATAAGGGAAATTTCTGCCTTTTTTCCCTGAAATAAGTGAAATTTCTGCAATTTTGCCCCAAAATAAATAAAACTTCTTCAATTTTGCCCCAAAATAAGGGAAATTTCTGGAATTTTGCACCAAAATAAGTGGAAATTCTGAGTTTTGAACCAAAATAATGGGAATTTCTGCTTTTTTGCCTATGAACAAGTGGAATTTCTGTTTTTTTCCTCAAAAACAAAGGGAATTTCTGTCTTTTTTGCCCCAAAATAAGGAAATTTTCTGACTTATTACCCTGACATAAGTGAAATTTCTGCAATTTTGCCCCACAATAAAGGAAATTTCTGTCTTTTTGCCCTCAAATAAGAGGAATTTCAGCCTTTTTACCTCAAAATAAGGGGGATTTCTGTATTTTTGCCACAAAATATGAGAAATATATATTTTTTGCCCCAAAATAAGAAAAATTTCTGCAATTTTGTACCAAAATAATAGAAATTTCTGCCTTTTTGTCCCCAAATAAGAAAATTTCTGCTTTTTTTCTGAAATAAGTGAAATTTCTGCAATTTTGCCCCAAAATAAGTGAAATTTCTGCAATTTTGCCCCAAAATAAGTGAAATTTCTGAAATTTTGCCCCAAAAGAAGTGGAATTTTTGAGTTTTGCCCCAAAATAAAGAGAATTTCTATCTTTTTGCCCCAACATATAGGGAATTTCTGCCTTTTTGCCCCACAATTAGGGGAATTTCTGCAATTTTGCTCTAAAATAAGGGGAATTTCTGCTTTATTGCCTCTAAATAAGTGGAATTTCTATCTTTTTCTCCCAATACAAAGGTAATTCCTGTTTTTTTGGCCCAAAATAAAAAAAAATTCTGACTTATTACCCTGAAATAAGTGAAATTTCTGCAATTTTGCCCCAAAATAAGAGAAATTTCTTCCTTTTTGCCCCCAAATAATGGGAATTTCAGCCTTTTTTCCTCAAAATAAGGGGAATTTTTGCATTTTTGCCCAAAATAAGGGAAATTTCTGACTTTTTGCCCCAAAAAAAGAAATATTTCTGCAATTTTGTACCAAAATAAAAGAAATTTCTGCCTTTTTGCCCCAAAATAAGGGAAATTTCTGGAATTTTGCCACAAAATAAGTGGAATTTCTGAGTTTTGCCCAAAAATAACGAGAATTTCTGTCTTTTTTGCCCCAACATATAGGGAATTTCTGCCTTAATGCCCAATAATTAGGGGAATTTCTGCAATTTTGCTCCAAAATATGGGGATTTTCTGGAATTTTCCCCGAAAATAAGTGGAATTTCTGAGTTTTGCCCTAAAATAAGGAGAATTTCTGTCTTTTTGCCCCAACATATAGGGAATTTCTGCCTTTTTGCCCCACAATTAGGGGGAATTTCTGCAATTTTGCTCCAAAATACAAGGAATTTCTGCCTTTTTGCCTGAAAATAAGAAGAATGCATACCTTTTTGCAATAAAAAAAGGGAAATTTCTTCATTTTTACTCCAAAATAAGGGGAATTTCTTCTTCTTGCCTCTAAATAAGTGGAATTTTTTATTTTTCCCCCAAAATAAAGGGAATTTCTGTCTTTTTTGCACCAAAATAAGGAAATTTCTGACTTATTACGCTGAAGTATGTGAAATTTCTGCAATTTTGCCCCAAAATAAGGGAAATTTCTGCCTTTTTTCCCCCAAATAAGGGGAATTTCAGCCTTTTTACCTCAAAATAAGGGGAATTTCTGCAGTTTTGCCACAAAATATAAGAATTTCTACCTTTTTGCCACAAAATAAGGAAAATTTCTGCCTTTTCTCCCTGCAATAAGTGAAATTTCTGCAATTTTGCCCCAAAATAAATAAAATTTCTGCAATTTTGCCCCAAAATAAGGGAAATTTCTGGAATTTTGCCCCAAAATAAGTGGAATTTCTGAGTTTTGAACCAAAATAAGGGGAATTTCTGCTTTTTTGCCTCTGAACAAGTGGAATTTCTGTTTTTTTCCTCAAAAACTAAAGGAATTTCTGTCTTTTTTGCCCAAAAATAAGGAAAATTTATGACTTATTACCCTGAAATAAGTGAAATTTCTGCAATTTTGCCGCAAAATAAGGGAAATTTCTGTCTTTTTGCCCCAAAATAAGAAAAATTTCTGCAATTTTGTACCAAAATAAAAGAAATTTCTGCCTTTTTGCCCCAAAATAAGAAAATTTCTCTTTTTTTCTGAAATAAGTGAAATTTCTGCAATTTTGCCCAAAAATAAGTGAAATTTCTGCAATTTTGCCCCCAAATAAGGGAAATTTCTGGAATTTTGCCCCAAAATAAGTGGAATTTCTGAGTTTTGCCCAAAAATAACGAGAATTTCTGTCTTTTTGCCCCAACATATAGGGAATTTCTGCCTTTATGCCCAACAATTAGGGGAATTTCTGCAATTTTGCTCCAAAATATGGGGATTTTCTGGAATTTTCCCCGAAAATAAGTGGAATTTCTGAGTTTTGCCTTAAAATAAGGAGAATTTCTTTCTTTTTGCCCCAACATATAGGGAATTTCTGCCTTTTCGCCCCACGATTAGGGGAATTTCTGCAATTTTGCTCCAAAATACAAGGAATTTCTGCCTTTTTGCCTGAAAATAAGAAGAATGCATACCTTTTTGCAATAAAAAAAAGGGAAATTTCTTCATTTTTGCTCCAAAATAAGGGGCATTTCTGCTTTTTTGCCTCTAAATAAGTGGAATTTTTTATTTTTCCCCCAAAACAAAGGGAATTTCTGTCTTTTTTGCACCAAAATAAGGAAATTTCTGACTTATTACGCTGAAGTAAGTGAAATTTCTGCAATTTCGCCCCAAAATAAGGGAAATTTCTGCCTTTTGCCCCAAATAATGGGAATTTCAGCCTTTTTACCTCAAAATAAGGGGAATTTCTTCAGTTTTGCCACAAAATATAAGAATTTCTACCTTTTTGCCACAAAATAAGGGAAATTTCTGCCTTTTTTCCCTGAAATAAGTGAAATTTCTGCAATTTTGCCCCAAAATAAATAAAACTTCTTCAATTTTGCCCCAAAATAAGGGAAATTTCTGGAATTTTGCACCAAAATAAGTGGAAATTCTGAGTTTTGAACCAAAATAAGGGGAATTTCTGCTTTTTTGCCTATGAACAAGTGGAATTTCTGTTTTTTTCCTCAAAAACAAAGGGAATTTCTGTCTTTTTTGCCCCAAAATAAGGAAATTTTCTGACTTATTACCCTGACATAAGTGAAATTTCTGCAATTTTGCCCCACAATAAAGGAAATTTCTGCCTTTTTGCCCTCAAATAAGAGGAATTTCAGCCTTTTTACCTCAAAATAAGGGGGATTTCTGTATTTTTGCGACAAAATATGAGAAATATATATTTTTTGCCCCAAAATAAGAAAAATTTCTGCAATTTTGTACCAAAATAATAGAAATTTCTGCCTTTTTGTCCCCAAATAAGAAAATTTCTGCTTTTTTTCTGAAATAAGTGAAATTTCTGCAATTTTGCCCCAAAATAAGTGAAATTTCTGCAATTTTGCCCCAAAATAAGTGAAATTTCTGAAATTTTGCCCCAAAAGAAGTGGAATTTTTGAGTTTTGCCCCAAAATAAAGAGAATTTCTATCTTTTTGCCCCAACATATAGGGAATTTCTGCCTTTTTGCCCCACAATTAGGGGAATTTCTGCAATTTTGCTCTAAAATAAGGGGAATTTCTGCTTTATTGCCTCTAAATAAGTGGAATTTCTATCTTTTTCTCCGAAAACAAAGGTAATTCCTGTTTTTTTGGCCCAAAATAAAAAAAAATTCTGACTTATTACCCTGAAATAAGTGAAATTTCTGCAATTTTGCCCCAAAATAAGAGAAATTTCTTCCTTTTGCCCCCAAATAATGGGAATTTCAGCCTTTTTTCCTCAAAATAAGGGGAATTTTTGCATTTTTGCCCAAAATAAGGGAAATTTCTGCCTTTTTGCCCCAAAAAAAAGAAATATTTCTGCAATTTTGTACCAAAATAAAAGAAATTTCTGCCTTTTTGCCCCAAAATAAGGGAAATTTCTGCAATTTTGCCACAAAATAAGTGGAATTTCTGAGTTTTGCCCAAAAATAACGAGAATTTCTGTCTTTTTGCCCCAACATATAGGGAATTTCTGCCTTAATGCCCAATAATTAGGGGAATTTCTGCAATTTTGCTCCAAAATATGGGGATTTTCTGGAATTTTCCCCGAAAATAAGTGGAATTTCTGAGTTTTGCCCTAAAATAAGGAGAATTTCTGTCTTTTTGCCCCAACATATAGGGAATTTCTGCCTTTTTGCCCCACAATTAGGGGAATTTCTGCAATTTTGCTCCAAAATACAAGGAATTTCTGCCTTTTTGCCTGAAAATAAGAAGAATGCATACCTTTTTGCAATAAAAAAAGGGAAATTTCTTCATTTTTACTCCAAAATAAGGGGAATTTCTTCTTCTTGCCTCTAAATAAGTGGAATTTTTTATTTTTCCCCCAAAATAAAGGGAATTTCTGTCTTTTTTGCACCAAAATAAGGAAATTTCTGACTTATTACGCTGAAGTAAGTGAAATTTCTGCAATTTCGCCCCAAAATAAGGGAAATTTCTGCCTTTTGCCCCAAATAATGGGAATTTCAGCCTTTTTACCTCAAAATAAGGGGAATTTCTTCAGTTTTGCCACAAAATATAAGAATTTCTACCTTTTTGCCACAAAATAAGGGAAATTTCTGCCTTTTTTCCCTGAAATAAGTGAAATTTCTGCAATTTTGCCCCAAAATAAATAAAACTTCTTCAATTTTGCCCCAAAATAAGGGAAATTTCTGGAATTTTGCACCAAAATAAGTGGAAATTCTGAGTTTTGAACCAAAATAAGGGGAATTTCTGCTTTTTTGCCTATGAACAAGTGGAATTTCTGTTTTTTTCCTCAAAAACAAAGGGAATTTCTGTCTTTTTTGCCCCAAAATAAGGAAATTTTCTGACTTATTACCCTGACATAAGTGAAATTTCTGCAATTTTGCCCCACAATAAAGGAAATTTCTGCCTTTTTGCCCTCAAATAAGAGGAATTTCAGCCTTTTTACCTCAAAATAAGGGGGATTTCTGTATTTTTGCGACAAAATATGAGAAATATATATTTTTTGCCCCAAAATAAGAAAAATTTCTGCAATTTTGTACCAAAATAATAGAAATTTCTGCCTTTTTGTCCCCAAATAAGAAAATTTCTGCTTTTTTTCTGAAATAAGTGAAATTTCTGCAATTTTGCCCCAAAATAAGTGAAATTTCTGCAATTTTGCCCCAAAATAAGTGAAATTTCTGAAATTTTGCCCCAAAAGAAGTGGAATTTTTGAGTTTTGCCCCAAAATAAAGAGAATTTCTATCTTTTTGCCCCAACATATAGGGAATTTCTGCCTTTTTGCCCCACAATTAGGGGAATTTCTGCAATTTTGCTCTAAAATAAGGGGAATTTCTGCTTTATTGCCTCTAAATAAGTGGAATTTCTATCTTTTTCTCCGAAAACAAAGGTAATTCCTGTTTTTTGGCCCAAAATAAAAAAAAATTCTGACTTATTACCCTGAAATAAGTGAAATTTCTGCAATTTTGCCCCAAAATAAGAGAAATTTCTTCCTTTTGCCCCCAAATAATGGGAATTTCAGCCTTTTTTCCTCAAAATAAGGGGAATTTTTGCATTTTTGCCCAAAATAAGGGAAATTTCTGCCTTTTTGCCCCAAAAAAAAGAAATATTTCTGCAATTTTGTACCAAAATAAAAGAAATTTCTGCCTTTTTGCCCCAAAATAAGGGAAATTTCTGCAATTTTGCCACAAAATAAGTGGAATTTCTGAGTTTTGCCCAAAAATAACGAGAATTTCTGTCTTTTTGCCCCAACATATAGGGAATTTCTGCCTTAATGCCCAATAATTAGGGGAATTTCTGCAATTTTGCTCCAAAATATGGGGATTTTCTGGAATTTTCCCCGAAAATAAGTGGAATTTCTGAGTTTTGCCCTAAAATAAGGAGAATTTCTGTCTTTTTGCCCCAACATATAGGGAATTTCTGCCTTTTTGCCCCACAATTAGGGGAATTTCTGCAATTTTGCTCCAAAATACAAGGAATTTCTGCCTTTTTGCCTGAAAATAAGAAGAATGCATACCTTTTTGCAATAAAAAAAGGGAAATTTCTTCATTTTTACTGCAAAATAAGGGGAATTTCTTCTTCTTGCCTCTAAATAAGTGGAATTTTTTATTTTTCCCCCAAAATAAAGGGAATTTCTGTCTTTTTTGCACCAAAATAAGGAAATTTCTGACTTATTACGCTGAAGTATGTGAAATTTCTGCAATTTTGCCCCAAAATAAGGGAAATTTCTGCCTTTTTTCCCCCAAATAAGGGGAATTTCAGCCTTTTTACCTCAAAATAAGGGGAATTTCTGCATTTTTGCCACAAAATATAAGAATTTCTACCTTTTTGCCACAAAATAAGGAAAATTTCTGCCTTTTCTCCCTGAAATAAGTGAAATTTCTGCAATTTTGCCCCAAAATAAATAAAATTTCTGCAATTTTGCCCCAAAATAAGGGAAATTTCTGGAATTTTGCCCCAAAATAAGTGGAATTTCTGAGTTTTGAACTAAAATAAGGGGAATTTCTGCTTTTTTGCCTCTGAACAAGTGGAATTTCTGTTTTTTTCCTCAAAAACTAAAGGAATTTCTGTCTTTTTTGCCCAAAAATAAGGAAAATTTATGACTTATTACCCTGAAATAAGTGAAATTTCTGCAATTTTGCCCCAAAATAAGGGAAATTTCTGTCTTTTTGCCCCAAAATAAGAAAAATTTCTGCAATTTTGTACCAAAATAAAAGAAATATCTGCCTTTTTGCCCCAAAATAAGAAAATTTCTCTTTTTTTCTGAAATAAGTGAAATTTCTGCAATTTTGCCCAAAAATAAGTGAAATTTCTGCAATTTTGCCCCCAAATAAGGGAAATTTCTGGAATTTTGCCCCAAAATAAGTGGAATTTCTGAGTTTTGCCCAAAAATAACGAGAATTTCTGTCTTTTTGCCCCAACATATAGGGAATTTCTGCCTTTATGCCCAACAATTAGGGGAATTTCTGCAATTTTGCTCCAAAATATGGGGATTTTCTGGAATTTTCCCCGAAAATAAGTGGAATTTCTGAGTTTTGCCTTAAAATAAGGAGAATTTCTTTCTTTTTGCCCCAACATATAGGGAATTTCTGCCTTTTCGCCCCACGATTAGGGGAATTTCTGCAATTTTGCTCCAAAATACAAGGAATTTCTGCCTTTTTGCCTGAAAATAAGAAGAATGCATACCTTTTTGCAATAAAAAAAAGGGAAATTTCTTCATTTTTGCTCCAAAATAAGGGGAATTTCTGCTTTTTTGCCTCTAAATAAGTGGAATTTTTTATTTTTCCCCCAAAACAAAGGGAATTTCTGTCTTTTTTGCACCAAAATAAGGAAATTTCTGACTTATTACGCTGAAGTAAGTGAAATTTCTGCAATTTCGCCCCAAAATAAGGGAAATTTCTGCCTTTTGCCCCAAATAATGGGAATTTCAGCCTTTTTACCTCAAAATAAGGGGAATTTCTGCAGTTTTGCCACAAAATATAAGAATTTCTACCTTTATGCCACAAAATAAGGAAAATTTCTGCCTTTTTTCCCTGAAATAAGTGAAATTTCTGCAATTTTGCCCCAAAATAAATAAAATTACTGCAATTTTGCCCCAAAATAAGGGAAATTTCTGGAATTTTGCCCCAAAATAAGTGGAATTTCTGAGTTTTGAACCAAAATAAGGGGAATTTCTGCTTTTTTGCCTCTGAACAAGTGGAATTTCTGTTTTTTTCCTCAAAAACAAAGGGAATTTCTGTCTTTTTTGCCCCAAAATAAGGAAATTTTCTGACTTATTACCCTGAAATAAGTGAAATTTCTGCAATTTTGCCCCACAATAAAGGAAATTTCTGCCTTTTTGCCCTCAAATAAGAGGAATTTCAGCCTTTTTACCTCAAAATAAGGGGGATTACTGTATTTTTGCCACAAAATATGAGAAATATATTTTTTTGCCCCAAAATAAGAAAAATTTCTGCAATTTTGTACCAAAATAATAGAAATTTCTGCCTTTTTGTACCCAAATAAGAAAATTTATGCTTTTTTCCTGAAATAAGTGAAATTTCTGCAATTTTGCCCCAAAATAAGTGAAATTTCTGAAATTTTGCCCCAAAAGAAGTGGAATTTTTGAGTTTTGCCCCAAAATAAAGAGAATTTCTATCTTTTTGCCCCAACATATAGGGAATTTCTGCCTTTTTGCCCCACAATTAGGGGAATTTCTGCAATTTTGCTCTAAAATAAGGGGAATTTCTGCTTTATTGCCTCTAAATAACTGGAATGTCTATCTTTTTCTCCCAAAACAAAGGTAATTCCTGTTTTTTTGGCCCAAAATAAAAAAAATTCTGACTTTTTACCCTGAAATAAGTGAAATTTCTGCAATTTTGCCCCAAAATAAGGAAAATTTCTTCCTTTTTGCCCCCAAATAATGGAAATATCAGCCTTTTTTCCTCAAAATAAGGGGAATTTTTGCATTTTTGCCCAAAATAAGGGAAATTTCTGCCTTTTTGCCCCAAATAAGAAATATTTCTGCAATTTTGTACCAAAATAAAAGAAATTTCTGCTTTTTTGCCCCAAAAAAATAAAATTTCTGCTTTTTTTTCTGTAATAAGTAAAATTTCTGCCATTTTGCCCCAAAATAAGTGAAATTTCTGCAATTATGCCCCAAAATATGTGAAATTTTTGGAATTTTCCCCGAAAACAAGTGGAATTTCTGAGTTTTGCTCCAAAATAAGGAGAATTTTTGTCCATTTGCCCCAACATATAGGGAATTTCTGCCTTTTTGCCCACATTTAGGGGAATTTCTGCAATTTTTCTCCAAAATAAGGGGAATTTCTGCTTTTTTGCCTCTAAATAACTGAAATTTCTGTCTTTTTCCCCCAAAACCAAGGGAAATTCTATATTTTTTTCCGCAAAATAAGGAAAATTTCTGACTTATTACCCTGAAATAAGTGAAATTTCTGCAATTTTGCCCCAAAATAAAGGAAATATCTGCCTTTTTGCCCCCAAATAATGGAAATATCAGCCTTTTTACCTCAAAATAAGGGGAATTTCGGCATATTTGCCCCAAAATAAGGGAAATTTCTGCATTTTAGCCACAAAATAAGACAAATTTCTGCAATTTTGTACCAAAATAAAAGAAATTTCTGCCTTTTTGCTTCAAAATAAGAAAATTTCTGCTTTTTTTCCTGAAATTTTCCTTTTTGCCCCCATATAATGGGAATTTCAGCCTTTTTACCTCAAAATAAAAGGAATTTCTGCAATTTTGCCCCAAAATAAGGGAAATTTCTAAAATTTTGCCCCAAAATAATTGGAATTTCTGAGTTTTGCCTTAATATAAAAAGAATTTCTGTCTTTTTGCCCCAACATATAGGGAATTTCTGCCTTTTTACCCCACAATTAGGGGAATTTCTGCAATTTTGCTCCAAAATACGGGGAATTTCTGCCTTTTTGCCCGAAAATAAGAAGAATGCATAACTTTTTGCCATAAAAAAGAGAAATTTCTTCATTTTTGCTCCATATTAAGAGGAATTTCTGCTTTTTTGCCTCTAAATAAGTGGAATTTCTATCTTTTTCCCTCAAAACAAAGGGAATTTCTGTCTTTTTTGCCGCAAAATAAGGAAAATTTCTGACTTATTACCCTGAAATAATTGAAATTTCTGCAATTTTGCCCCAAAATAAGGGAAAATTCTGCCTTTTTGCCCCCAAATAAGGGGAATTTCAGCCTTTTTACCTCAAAATAAGAGGAATTTCTGCATTTTTGCCACAAAATATTAGGAATTTCTGCCTTTTTGCCCCAAAATAAGGAAAATTTCTGCCTTTTTTCCCTGAAATAAGTGAAATTTCTGCAATTTTGCCCCAAAATAGGGGAAATTTCTGCACTTTTCCCCAAAATAAGGGGAATTTCTGGAATTTTGCCCCAAAATAAGTGGAATTTCTGAGTTTTGCCCCAAAATAAGGAGAATTTCGTCTTTTTGCCCTAACATATAGGGAATTTCTGCCTTTTTGCCCCACAGTTAGGGGAATTTCTGCAATTTTGCTCCAAAATACGGGGACGTTCGGCATTTTGCCCGAAAATAAGAAGAATGCATACCTTTTTACCATAAAAAGGGAAATTTCTTCATTTATGCTACAAAATAAAGGGAATTTCTGTTTTTTGCCTCTAAATAAGTGGAATTTCTTTTTTTTCCCCCAAAACAAAGGGAATTTCTGTATTTTTTCCCCAAAATAAGGAAAATTTCTGACTTATTACCCTTAAATAAGTGAAATTTCTGCAATATTGCCCCAAAATAAGGGAAATTTCTGCTTTTTTGCCCCAAAATAAAAAAAAATCTGCAATTTTGTACCAAAATAACAGAAATTTCTGTGTTTTTGCCCCTAAATAAGAAAATTTCTGGTTTTTTTCCTGAAATAAGTGAAATTTCTGCAATTTTGACCCAAAATAAGTGAAATTTCTGAGTTTTGCCTTAAAACAAGGAGAATTTCTGTCTTTTTGCCCCAACATATAGGGAATTTCTTCTTTTTTACCCCACAATTAAAGGAATTTCTGCAATTTTGCTCCAAAATACGGGGAATTTCTGCCTTTTTGCCCGAAAATAAGAAGAATGCATAACTTTTTCCATAAAAAAGGGAAATATCTTCATTTTTGCTCCATATTAAGGGGAATTTCTGCTTTTTTGCCTCTAAATAAGTGGAATTTCTGTCTTTTTCTCCAAAAACAAAGGGAATTTCTGTCTTTTTTGCCCAAAAATAAGGAAAATTTCTGACTTATTAACCTGAAATAAGTGAAATTTCTGCAATTTTGCCCCAAAATAAAGAAAATTCTGCATTTTTCCCCCAAATAAGTGGAATTTCAGGCTTTTTACCACAAAATAAAAGGAATTTCTGCATTTTTGCCAAAAAATATTAGGAATTTCTGCGTATTTGCCCCAAAATAAGGAAAATATCTGCCTTTTTTCCCTGAAACAAGTGAAATTTCTGCTATTTTGCCCCAAAATAAGTTAAATTTCTGCAATTTTGCCCCAAAATAAAGGAAATTTCAGGAATTTTGCCCCAAAATAAGTGGAATTTCTGAGTTTTGCCACAAAATAAAGAGATTTTCTGTCTTTTCGCCCCAACATATAGGTAATTTCTGCCTTTATGCCCCACAATTAGGGGAATTTCTGCAATTTTGTTCCAAAATAAGGGGAATTTCTGCATTTTTGCCTATAAATAAGTGGAATTTCTGTCTTTTTTCCCCAAAACAAAAGGAATTTCTGTCTTTTTTTCCCAAAAATAAAGAAAATTTCTGACTTATTACCCTGAAATAAGTGAAATGTCTGCAATTGTGCCCCAAAATAAGGGAAAATTCTGCCTTTTGCCCCCAAATAAGGGGAATTTCAATCTTTTTACCTCAAAATAAGGGGAATTTCTGCATTTTTGCCACAAAATATTAGGAATTTCTGCCTTTTTGCCCCAAAATAAGGAAAATTTCTGCCTTTTTTCCCTGAAATAAGTAAAATTTCTGCAATTTTGCCCCAAAATAAGTGAAATTTCTGCAATTTTGCCCCAAAATAAGGGAAATTTCTGGAATTTTGCCCCAAAATAAGTGGAATTTCTTAGTTTTGCCCAAAAATAAGGAGAATATCTTCGTTTTGCCCTAACATATAGGGAATTTCTGCATTTTTGCCATACAATTAGGGGAATTTCTGCAATTTTGCTCCAAAATATGGGGAATTTCTGCCTTTTTGCTCGAAAATAAGAAGAATGCATATCTTTTTGCCATAAAAAAAGGGTAATTTCTTCATTTTTGCTCCAAAATAAGGGGAATTTCTGCTATTTTACCTCTAAACAAGTGGAATTTCTATTTTTTTCCCCCAAAACAAAGGGAATTCCTGTCTTTTTTGCCACAAAATAAGGATAATTTCTGACTTATTATCCTGCAATAAGTGAAATTTCTGCAATTTTGCCCCAAAATAATGGAAATTTCTGCCTTATAGCTCCCAAATAAAAGGAATATCAGCCTTTTTACCTCAAAATAAGAGGATTTCTGTATTTTTGCCACAAAATATGGTAAATTTCTGCCTTTTTGCCCAAAAATAAGAAAAATTTCTGCAATTTTGTACCAAAATAATAGAAATTTCTGCCTTTTTGCCCCCAAATAAGAAAATTTCTGCTTTTTTTCTGAAATAAGTGAAATTTCTGCAATTATGCCCCTAAATATGTGAAATTTCTGCAATTTTGCACCAAAATAAGTGAAATTTCTGGAATTTTGCCCCAAAATAAGTGGAATTTCTGAGTTTTGCCCCAAAATAAGGAGAATTTCTATCTTTTTGCTTCAACATATAGGGAATTTCTCCGTTTTGGCCCCACAATTAGAAGAATTTCTGCAATTTTGCTCCAAAATAAGGGGAATTTCTGCTTTTGCCTCTAAATAAGTGGAATTTCTGTCTTTTTCCCCCAAAACAAAGGGAATTTCTTCATTTTTGCCCCAAAATAAGGAAAATTTCTGACTTATTTCCCTGAAATAAGTGAAATTTCTGCAATGTTGCCCCAAAATAAGGGAAATTTCTGCCTTTTTACCCCCAAATAATGGGAAATTCAGCCTTTTTACCTCAAAATAAAGGGAATTTCTGAATTTTTGCCCAAAATAAGGGAAATTTCTGCCTTTTTGCCCCAAAATAAGAAAAATTTCTGCAATTTTTTCCCAAAATAAAAGAAATTTCTGCCTTTTTGCCCCAAAATAAGAAAATTTCTGCTTTTTTTCTGAAATAAGTAAAATCTCTGCAATTTTGCCCAAAAATAAGTGGAATTTCTGAGTTTTGCCCCAAAATAAAGAGAATTTCTGTCTTTTGGCCCCAACTTTTAGGGAATTTCCGCCTTTTTGCCCCACAATTAGGGGAATTTCTGCAATTTTGCTCCAAAATACGAGGAATTTCTGCCTTTTTGCCCGAAAATAAGAAGAATGCATACATTTTGCGATAAAAAAAGGGAAATTTCTTCATTTTTGCTCCAAAATAAGGGGAATTTCTGCATTTTTGCCTCTAAATAAGTGGAATTTTTTCTTTTTCCCCCAAAACAAAGGGAATTTCTGTCTTTTTTGCACCAAAATAAGGAAATTTCTGACTTATTACGCTGAAGTAAGTGAAATTTCTGCAATTTTGCCCCAAAATAAGGGCAATTTCTTACTTTTTGCTTTCAAATAAGGGGAATTTCAGCCTTTTTACCACAAAATAAGGGGAATTTCTGCAGTTTTGCCACAAAATATAAAAATTTCTGCCTTTTTGCCCGAAAATAAGGAAAATTTCTGCCTTTTTTCCTTTAAATAAGTGAAATTTCTGCAATTTTGCCCCAAAATAAATGAAATTTCTGCAATTTTGCCCCAAAATAAAGGAAATTTCTGGAATTTTGCCCCAAAATAAGTGGAATTTCTGAGTTTTGCACCAAAATAAGGAGAATTTCTGTCTTTTTGCCCAACATATAGGGTATTTCTGCCTTTTTGCCTCACAATTAGGAAAATTTCTGCAATTTTGCTCCAATATACAGGGAATTTCTGCCCTTTTTCCCGAAAAATAAGAAGAATACATACCTTTTTGCCATAAAAAAGGAAAATTTCTTCATTTTTGCTCCAAAATAAGGAGAATTTCTGCTTTTTTGCCTCTAAACAAGTGGAATTTCTGTTTTTTTCCTCCAAAACAAAGGGAATTTCTGTATTTTTTGCCCCAAAATAAGGAAAATTTCTGACTTATTACCCTTAAATAAGTGAAATTTCTGAATTTTGCCCCAAAATAAAGGAAATTTCAGCCTTTTTGCCCCCAAATAAAAGGAATTTCAGCATTTTTACCTAAAAATAAGGGGAATTTCTGCATTTTTGCCCCAAAATATGGGAAATTTCTGCCTTTTTGCCCCAAAATAAGAAAAATTTCTGCAATTTTGTACCAAAATAAAAGAAATTTCTGCCTTTTTGCCCCAATATAAGAAAATTTTTGCAATTTTGCCCAAAAATAAGTGAAATTTCTGCCTTTTTAGCCCCAAATAAGGGGAATTTTAGCCTTTTTACCTCAAAATAAGGGGAATTTCTGCCTTTTTGCCCCAAAATAAGGAAAATTTCCGCCTTTTCCCTGAAATAAGTGAAATTTCTGCAATTTTGCTTCAAAATAAGGGAAATTTCTGCCTTTTTGCCCCCAAATAAGGGGAATTTCAGCCTTTTTACCTCAATATAAAGGGAATTTTTGCATTTTTGGCCAAAATATGGGAAATTACTGCCTTTTTGCCCCAAAATAAGAAAAATTTCTGCAATTTTGTACCAAAATAAAAGAAATTTCTGCCTTTTTGACCCAAAATAAGAAAATTTCTCTTTTTTTCTGAAATAAGTGAAATTTCTGCAATTTTGCCCCAAAATAACTGAAATTTCTGCAATTTTGCCCCAAAATAAGGGAAATTTCTGAAATTTTGCCCCAAAATAAGTGGAATTTCTGAGTTTATCCCCAAAATAAGAAAAATTTCTGTCTTTTTGCCTTAACATATCCTTAATTTCTGCATTTTTGCCTCACAATTAGGGGAATTTCTGCAATTTTGCTCCAAAATACGGGGAATTTCTGCCTTTTTGCCCGAAAATAAAAAGAATGCATACCTTTGTGCCATAAAAAATGGAAATTTCTTCATTTTGCTAGAAAATAAGGGGTATTTCTGCATTTTTGCCTCTAAATAAGTGGAATTTCTGTCTTTTTCCCCAAAAAGAGGGAATTTCTGTCTTGTTTGCCCCAAAATAAGAAATAATTCTGACTTATTACCCTGAAATAAGTGAAATTTCTGCAATTTTGCCCCAAAATAAGGGAAATTTCTGCCTTTTTGCCCCCAAATAAAGGGAATTTCAGCCTTTTTACCTCAAAATAAAAAGATTTTTTGCATTTTTGCCACAAAATATTAGGAATTTCTGCCTTTTTGCCCCAAAATAAGGAAAATTTCTTTCTTTTTTCCCTGAAATAAGTGAAATTTCTGCAATTTTGCCCCAAAATAAGTGAAATTTCTGCAATTTTGCCCCAAAATAAGGGAAATTTCTGGAATTTTGCCCCAAAATAAGTGGAATTTCTGAGTTTTTCCCCAAAATAAAGAGAATTTTTGTCTTTTTGCCCCAACATATAGGGAATTTCCGCATTTTTGCCCCACAATTAGGTTAATTTCTGCAATTTTGCTCCAAAATACGAGTAATTTCTGCCTTTTTGCCCGAAAATAAGAAGAATGCATACCTTTTTGCGATAAAAAAGGGAAATTTTTTTCATTTTTGCTCCAAAATAAGGGGAATTTCTGCATTTTTGCCTCTAAATAAGTGGAATTTTTTCTTTTCCCCCCAAAACAAAGGGAATTTCTGTTTTTTTTGCACCAAAATAAGGAAATTTCTGACTTATTACGCTGAAGTAAGTGAAATTTCTGCAATTTTGCCCCAAAATAAGGGAAATTTCTTACTTTTTGCTCCCGAATAAGGGAAATGTCAGCCTTTTTACCTCAAAATAAGGGGAATTTCTGCAGTTTTGCCACAAAATATAAGATTTTCTGCCTTTTTGCCCCAAAATAAGGAAAATTTCTGCCCTTTTTCTCTGAAATAAGTGAAATTTCTGCAATTTTGCCCCAAAATAAATGAAATTTCTGCAATTTAGTCCCAAAATAAGGGAAATTTCTGAAATTTTGCCCCAAAATAAGTGGAATTTCTGAGTTTTGCACCAAAATAAAGAGAATTTCTGTCTTTTTGCCCAACATATAGGGAATTTCTGCCTTTTTGCCCTACAATTAGGGAAATTTCTGCAATTTTGCTCCAAAATACGGAGAATTTCTGCTTTTTTCCCCAAAAATAAGAAGAATGCATACCTTTTTGCCATAAAAAAAAGAAAAATTTCTTCATTTTTGCTCCAAAATATGGGGAATTTCTGCTTTTTTGCCTCTAAACAAGTGGAATTTCTGTTTTTTTCCTCCAAAACAAAGGGAATTTCTGTCTTTTTTGCCCCAAAATAAAGAAAATTTCTGACTTATTACCATGAAATAAGTGAAATTTCTGCAATTTTGCCCCAAAATAAAGAAAATTTCTGCCTCTTTGCCGCCAAATAAGAGGAATTTCAGCCTTTTTACCTCAAAATAAGGGGAATTTCTGTATTTTTGCCACAAAATATGGGAAATATATTCTTTTTTGCTCCAAAATAAGATAAATTTTTGCAATTTTGTACCAAAATAATAGAAATTTCTGCCTTTTTGCCCTCAAAAAAGAAAATTTCTTCTTTTTTTCTGAAAGAAGTGAAATTTCTGCAATTTTGCCCCAAAATAAGTGAAATTTCTGGAATTTTGCCCCAAAATAAGTGGAATTTCTGAGTTTTGCCCCAAAATAAGGAGAATTTCTATCTTTTTGCCCCAACATACAGGGAATTTCTGCCTTTTTGCCCAACAATTAGGGGAATTTCTGCAATTTTGCTCCAAAATAAGGGGAATTTCTGCTTTTTTGCCTCTAAATAAGTGGAATTTCTATCTTTTTCCCCCAAAACAAAGGTAATTCCTGTTTTTTTGGCCCAAAATAAAAAAAAATTCTGACTTATTACCCTGAAATAAGTGAAATTTCTGCAAATTTGCCCCAAAATAAAAAAAATTTCTTCCTTTTTGCCCCCAAATGATGGGAATTTCAGCCTTTTTACCTCAAAAGAAGGGGAATTTCTGCATTTTTGCCCAAAATAAGGGAAATTTCTGCCTTTTTGCCCCAAAATAAAAAAAATTTCTGCAATTTTGTACCAAAATAAAAGAAATTTCTGCCTTTCTGTCCCAAAATATTAAAATCTCTGCTTTTTTTTCTGTAATAAGTGAAATTTCTGCAATTATGCCCCAAAATAAGTGAAATTTCTGCAATTTTGCCCCAAAATATGTGAAATTTCTGCAATTTTCCCCGAAAATAAGTGGAATTTCTGAGTTTTGCCCCAAAATAATGAGAATTTCTGACTTTTGCCCCAACATATAGGGAATTTCTGCTTTTTTGCCCACATTTAGGGGAATTTCTGCAATTTTGCTCCAAAATAAGGGGAATTTCTACTTTTTTGCCTCTAAATAAGTGAAATTTCTTTATTTTTCCCCCAAAAAAAAGGGAATTTTTGTATTTTTTTCCCCAAAATAAGGAAAATTTCTGACTTATTACCCGGAAATAAGTGAAATTTCTGCAATTTCGCCCCAAAATAAGGGAAATTTCTGCCTTTTTGCCCCCAAATAATGGAAATTTTAGCCTTTTTACCTCAAAATAAAGGGAATTTCTGCATAGTTGCCCCAAAATAAGGGAAATTTCTGCCTTTTTGCCCCAAAATAAGAAAAATTTCTGCAATTTTGTACCAAAATAAAAAAAATTTTTGCCTTTTTGCCCCAAAATAAGAATATTTCTGCTTTTTTTCCTGAAATAAGTGAAATTTCTGCTATTTTTCTCCAAAATAAGTGAAATTTCTGACTTTTGCCTTAAAATAAAAAGAATTTCTGTCTTTTTGCCCCAACATATAGGGAATTTTTGCCATTTTACCCCACAATTAGGGGAATTTATGCAATTTTGCTCCAAAATACGGGGAATTTCTGCATTTTTGCTAGAAAATAAGAAGAATGCATAACTTTTTGCCATAAAAAAGGGAAATTTCTTAATTTTGCTCCATAATTAGGGGAATTTCTGCTTTTTTGCCTCTAAATAAGTGGAATTTCTGTCTTTTTCCCCCAAAACAAAGGAAATTTCTGTCTTTTTTGCAGCAAAATAAGGAAAATTTCTGACTTATTACCCTGAAATATGTGAAATTTCTGCAATTTTGCCCCAAAATAAGGAAAAATTCTGCCTTTTTGCCCCCAAATAAGGGGAATTTCAGCCTTTTTACCTCAATATAAAGGGAATTTCTGCATTTTTGCCCAAAATATGGAAAATTACTATCTTTTTGCCCCAAAATAAGAAAAATTTCTGCAATTTTGTACCAAAATAAAAGAAATTTCTGCCTTTTTTACCCAAAATTACAAAATTTCTCTTTTTTTCTGAAATAAGTAAATTTTCTGCAATTTTGCCCCAAAATAACTGAAATTTCTGCAATTTTGCCCCAAAACAAGGGAAATTTCTGGAATTTTGCCCTAAAATAAGTGGAATTTCTGACTTTTGCCCCAAAATAAGGAAAATTTCAGTCTTTTTGCCTTAACATATAGGGAATTTCTGCCTTTTTGCCCCACAATTAGGGGAATTTCTGCAATTTTGCTCCAAAATACGGGGAATTTCTGCATTTTTGCCCGAAAATAAAGAAAATGCATACCTTTGTGCCATAAAAAATGGAAATTTCTTCATTTTCTCCAAAATAAGGGGAATTTCTGCTTTTTTGCCTGTAAATAAGTGGAATTTCTGTCATTTTCCCCAAAAAGAGGGAATTTCTGTATTGTTTGCCCCAAAATAAGGAAAAATTCTGACTTATTACCCTGAAATAAGTCAAATTTCTGCAATTTTGCTTCAAAATAAGGGAAATTTCTGCCTTTTTGTCCCCAAATAAAGGGAATTTCAGCCTTTTTACCTCAAAATAAAAAGATTTTTTGCATTTTTGCCACAAAATATTAGGAATTTCTGCCTTTTTGCCCCAAAATAAGGAAAATTTCTTTCTTTTTTCCCTGAAATAAATGAAATTTCTGAAATTTTGCCCCAAAATAAGTGAAATTTCTGCAATTTTGCCCCAAAATAAGGGAAATTTTTGGAATTTTGCCCCAAAATATGTGGAATTTCTGAGTTTTGCCCCAAAATAAGGAGAATATCTGTCTTTTTGCCCAACATATAGAGAATTTCTGCCTTTTTGCCCCACAATTAGGGGAATTTCTGCAATTTTGCTACAAAATACGGGGAATTTCTGCCTTTTTGCCCGAAAATAAGAAGAATGCATAACTTTTTCCATAAAAAAGGGAAATTTCTTAATTTTTGCTCCATATTATAGGGAATTTCTGCTTTTTTGCTTCTAAATAAGTAAAATTTCTGTCTTTTTCCCCCAAAACAAAGGGAATTTCTGTCTTTTTTGCCGCAAAATAAGAAAATTTCTGACTTATTACCCTGAAATAAGTGAAATTTCTGCAATTTTGCCCCAAAATAATGGAAAATTCTGCCTTTTTGCCCCCAAATAAGGAGAATTTCAGCCTTTTTACCACAATATAAAGGGAATTTCTGCATTTTGCCCCAAAATATGAGAAATTACTGCATTTTTGCCTCAAAATAAGAAAAATTTCTGCAATTTTGCCCCAAAATAAGTGAAATTTCTGCAATTTTGCCCAAAAATAAGTGAAATTTCTGGAATTTTACCCCAAAATTAGTGGAATTTCTGAGTTTTGCCCCAAAATAAGGAGAATTTCTATCTTTTTGCCCCAACATATAGGGAATTTCTGCCTTTTTGCCCCCAAATAAGGAGAATTTCAGCCTTTTTACCTTAATATAAAGGGAATTTCTGCATTTTGCCCCAAAATATGGGAAATTACTGCATTTTTGCCCCAAAATAAGAAAAATTTCTGCAATTTTGCCCCAAAGTAAGGGAAAATTCTGCCTTTTTGCACCCAAATAAGGAGAATTTCAGCCTTTTTACCTCAAAATAAGGGGAATTTCTGCATTTTTGCGACAAAATATTAAGAATTTCTGCATTTTTGCCCCAAAATAAGGAAAATTTCTGCCTTTTTTTCCTGAAATAAGTGAAATTTCTGCAATTTTGCCCCAAAATAAAAAAAATTTCTGCAATTTTGCCCCAAAATAAGGGAAATTTCTGGAATTTTGCCCCAAAATAAGTGGAATTTCTGAGTTTTGCCCCAAAATAAGGAGAATTTCTTCTTTTTGCCCTAACATATAGGTAATATCTGCCTTTTTGCCCCACAGTTAGGGAAATTTCTCCAAATTTGCTTCAAAATACAGGGAATTTCTGCATTTTGCCCGAAAATAAGAAGAATGCATACCTTCTTACCATAAAAATGGGAAATTTCTTCATTTTTGCTACAAAATAAGGGAAATTTCTGTTTTTTGCCTCTATATAAGTGGAATTTTTGTCTTTTCCCCCCAAAACAAAGGGAATTTCTGTCTTTTTTGCCCCAAAATAAGGAAAATTTCGGCCTTTTTTCCCTGAAATAAGTGAAATTTATGCAATTTTGCCCCCAAATAAGGGGAATTGCAGCCTTTTTACCTCAAAATAAGGGGAATTTCTGCATTTTTGCCACAAAATATTAGGAATTTCTGCCTTTTTGCCCCAATATAAGGAAAATTTCTGCCTTTTTGCCCTGAAATAAGTGAAATTTCTGCAATTTTGCCCAAAAATAAGTGAAATTTCTTCCTTTTTGCCCCCAAATAAGGGGAATTTCAGGCTTTTTACCTCAAAATAAGGGGAATTTCTGCATTTTTGCCCCAAAATATGGGAAATTTCTGCCTTTTTGCCCCACGATAAGAAAAATTTCTGCAATTTTGTAGCAAAATAATAGAAATTTCTGCCTTTTTGCCTCCAAATAAGAAAATTTCTGCATTTTTTTCTGAAATAAGTGAAATTTCTGCAATTTTGCCCCAAAATAAGTGAAATTTCTGCAATTTTGCCCCAAAATAAAAAAAATTTCTGCTTTTTTGCCTCTAAATAAGTGGAATTTCTGTGTTTTCCCCCAAAACAAAGAGAATTTCTGTATTTTTTCCCCAAAATAAGGAAAATTTCTGAATTATTACACTGAAATAAGTGAGATTTCTGCAATTTTGCCCCAAAATAAAGGAAATTTCTGCCTTTTTGCCCCGAAATAAGGGGAATTTCAGACTTTTTACCTCAAAATAAGGGGAATTTCTGCATATTTGCCCCAAAATAAGGGAAATTTCTGCTCTTTTGCCCCAAAATAAAAAAAAATTTCTGCAATTTTGTACCAAAATAAAAGAAATTTCTGCCTTTTTGCCCCAAAATATGAAAATTTCTGCTTTTTTTTCCTGAAATAAGTGAAATTTCTGCAATTTTGCCCCAAATAAGTGAAATTTCTGAGTTTTGCCTTAAAATAAGGAGAATTTCTGTTTTTTGCCCCAACATATAGGGAATTTCTTCTTTATTACCCCACAATTAGGGGAATTTCTGCAATTTTGCTCCAAAATACGGGGAATTTCTGCCTTTTTGCCCGAAAATAAGAAGAATGCATAACTTTTTGCCATAAAAAAAGGGAAATTTCTTCATTTTTGCTCCATATTAAGGGGAATTTCTGCTTTTTTGCCTCTACATAAGTGAATTTTCTGTCTTTTTCTCCCAAAACAAAGGGAATTTCTGTCTTTTTTGCCCAAAAATAAGGAAAATTTCTGACTTATTATCCTGAAATAAGTAAAATTTCTGCAATTTTGCCCCAAAATAAGGGAAAATTATGCCTTTTTGCCCACAAATAAGGGGAATTTCAGACTTTTTCCTCAAAATAAGGGGAATTTCTGCATTTTTGCCACAAAATATTAGGAATTTCTGCGATTTTGCCCCAAAATAAGGAAAATTTCTGCCCTTTTTCCCTGAAATAAGTGAAATTTCTGCAATTTTGCCCCAAAATAAGTGAAATTTCTGCAATTTTGCCCCAAAATAAGATAAATTTCTGGAATTTTGCCCCAAAATAAGTGGAATTTCTGAGTTTTGCCCCAAAATAAGGAGAATTTCTGTCATTTCATCCCAACATATAGGGAATTTCTGCTTTTTTGCCCCACAATTAGTGGAATTTCTGCAATTTTGTACAAAATATGGGGAATTTCTGTCTTTTTGCCCAAAAATAAGAAGAATGCATAACTTTTTGCCATAAAAAAAGAAAAATTTCTTCATTTTTGTTCCAAAATAAGGGGAATTTCTGCTTTTTTGCCTCTAAACAAGTGGAATTTCTGTTTTTTTCCTACAAAACAAAGGGAATTTCTGTCTTTTTTGCCCCAAAATAAAGAAAATTTCTGACTTATTACCATGAAATAAGTGAAATTTCTGCAATTTTGCCCCAAAATAAAGGAAATTTCTGCCTCTTTGCTGCCAAATAAGAGGAATTTCAGCCTTTTTACCTCAAAATAAGGGGAATTTCTGTATTTTTGCCACAAAATATGGGAAATATATTCTTTTTTGCTCCAAAATAAGATAAATTTTTGCAATTTTGTACCAAAATAATAGAAATTTCTGCCTTTTTGCCCTCAAAAAAGAAAATTTCTGCTTTTTTTCTGAAAGAAGTGAAATTTCTGCAATTTTACCCCAAAATAAGTGAAATTTCTGGAATTTTGCCCCAAAATAAGTGGAATTTCTGAGTTTTGCCCGAAAATAATGAGAATTTTTATCTTTTTGCCCCAACATACAGGGAATTTCTGCATTTTTGCCCCACAATTAGGGGAATTTCTGCAATTTTGCTCCAAAATAAGGGGAATTTCTGCTTTTTTACCTCTAAATAAGTGGAATTTCTATCTTTTTCCCCCAAAACAAAGGTAATTCCTGTTTTTTTGGCCCAAAATATAAAAAATTCTGACTTATTACCCTGAAATAAGTGAAATTTCTGCAATTTTGCCCCAAAATAAAAAAAATTTCTTCCTTTTTGCCCCCAAATAATGGGAATTTCAGCTTTTTTACCTCAAAAGAAGGGGAATTTCTGCATTTTTGCCCAAAATAAGGGAAATTTCTGCCTTTTTGCCCCAAAATAAAAAAAATTCTGCAATTTTGTACCAAAATAAAAGAAATTTCTGCCTTTCTGCCCCAAAATAATAAAATTTCTGCTTTTTTTTCTTTAATAAGTGAATTTTCTGCAATTTTGCCCCAAAATAAGTGAAATTTCTGCAATTTTGCCCCAAAATATGTGAAATTTCTGGAATTTTCCCTGAAAATAAGTGGAATTTCTGAGTTTTGCCCCAAAATAATGAGAATTTCTTCTTTTTGCCCTAACATATACGGAATTTCTGCCTTTTTGCCCCACAGTTAGGGGGATTTCTGCTATTTTGCTCCAAAATACAGGGAAGTTCTGCATTTTGCCTGAAAATAAGAAGAATGCATACCTTTTTACCATAAAAAAGGGAAATTTCTTTATTTATGCTACAAAATAAAGGGAATTTCAGTTTTTTGCCTCTAAATAAGTGGAATTTCTGTATTTTCCCCCAAAACAAAAAGAATTTCTGTATTTTTTCCCCAAAATAAGGAAAATTTCTGACTTATTACCCTTAAATACGTGAAATTTCTGCAATATTGCCCTAAAATAAGGGAAATTTCTGCCTTTCTGCCCCCAAATAAGGGGAATTTCAGCTTTTTACATCAAATAAGGGGAATTTCTGCATATTTTCCCCAAAATAAGAGAAATTTCTGCTTTTTTGCCCCAAAATATAAAAATTCTGCAATTTTGTACCAAAATAACAGAAATTTCTGCCTTTTTGCCCCAAAATAAGAAAATTTCTGCTTTTTTTCCTGAAATAAGTGAAATTTCTGCAATTTTGCCCCAAAATAAGTGAAATTTCTGAGTTTTGCCTTAAAATAAGGAGAATTTCTGTGTTTTTGCCCCAACATATAGGGAATTTCTTCTTTTTTACCCCACAATTAAAGGAATTTCTGCAATTTTGCTCCAAAATACGGGGAATTTCTGCCTTTTTGCCCGAAAATAAGAAGAATGCATAACTTTTTCCATAAAAAAGGGAAATATCTTCATTTTTGCTCCATATTAAGGGGAATTTCTGCTTTTTTGCCTCTAAATAAGTGGAATTTCTGTCTTTTTCTCCAAAAACAAAGGGAATTTTTGCCTTTTTTGCCCAAAAATAAGGAAAATTTCTGACTTATTACCCTGAAATAAGTAAAATTTCTGCAATTTTGCCCCAAAATAAGGGAAAATTCTGCCTTATTGACAACAAATAGGGGGAATTTCAGACTTTTTCCTCAAAATAAGGGGAATTTCTGCATTTTTGCCACAAAATATTAGGAATTTCTGCGATTTTGCCCCAAAATAAGGAAAATTTCTGCCCTTTTTCCCTGAAATAAGTGAAATTTCTGCAATTTTGCCCTAAAAACAGTGAAATTTCTGCAATTTTGCCCCAAAATAAGAGAAATTTCTGGAATTTTGCCCCAAAATAAGTGGAATTTCTGAGTTTTGCCCCAAAATAAGGAAAATTTCTGTCATTTCAACCCAACATATAGGGAATTTCTGCTTTTTTGCCCCACAATTAGGGGAATTTCTGCAATTTTGCTACTAAATATGGGGAATTTCTGTCTTTTTGCCCAAAAATAAGAAGAATGCATACATTTTTGCCATAAAAAAAGGAAATTTCTTCATTATTGCTCCCAAATTAGGGGAATTTCTGCTTTTTTGCCTCTAAATAAGTGGAATTTCTGTCTTTTTTCCCAAAACAAAGGGAATTTCTGTCTTTTTTGCCCAAAAATAAAGTAAATTTCTGACTTATTACCCTGAAATAAGTGAAATTTCTGCAATTTTGCCCCAAAATAAGGAAAATTCTGCCTTTTTGCCGCCAAATAAGGGGAATTTCAGACTTTTTACCTCAAAATAAGGGGAATTTCTGCATTTTTGCCACAAAATATTAGGAATTTCTGCGTTTTTGCCCCAAAATAAGGAAAATTTCTGCCTTTTTTCCATGAAATAAGTGAAATTTCTGCAATTTTGCCCCAAAATAAGTGAAATTTCTGCAATTTTGCCCCAAAATAAGGGAAATTTCTGAGTTTTGCCTTAAAATAAAAAGAATTTCTGTCTTTTTGCCCCAACATATAGGGAATTTCTGCCTTTTTACCCCACAATTAGGGGAATTTCTGCAATTTTGCTCCAAAATAGGGGGAATTTTTGCCTTTTTGCCCGAAAATAAGAAGAATGCATAACTTTTTGCCATAAAAAAGGGAAATTTCTTCATTTTTGCTCCATATTAAGGGGAATTTCTGCATTTTTGCCTCTAAATAAGTTGAATTTCTGTCTTTTCCCCCAAAACAAAGGGAATTTCTGTCTTTTTTGCCACAAAATAAGGAAAATTTCTGACTTACTACCCTGAAATAAGTGAAATTTCTGCAATTTTGCCCCAAAGTAAGGGAAAATTCTGCCTTTTTCCCCCAAATAAGGAGAATTTCGGCCTTTTTACCTCAAAATAAGGGGAATTTCTGCATTTTTGCAACAAAATATTAGGAATTTCTGCCTTTTTGCCACAAAATAAAGAAAATTTCTGCCTTTTTTCCCTGAAATAAATGAAATTTCTGCAATTTTGCCCCAAAATAAAAAAATTTCTGCAATTTTGCCCCAAAATAAGGGAAATTTCTGGAATTTTGCCCCAAAATATGTGGAATTTCTTAGTTTTGCCTCAAAATAAAAAGAATTTCTTCTTTTTGCCCTAACATATAGGGAATATCTGCCTTTTTGCCCCACAGTTAGGAAAATTTTCCCAAATTCGCTCCAAAATACGGGGAATTTCTGCTTTTGCCCGAAAATGAGAAGAATGCATACCTTTTTACCATAAAAAATGGAAATTTCTTCATTTTGCTCCAAAATAAGGGGAATTTCTGCTTTTTTGCCTCTAAATAAGTGGAATTTCTGTCTTTTTCCCCAAAAAAAGGAAATTTCTGTCTTGTTTGCCACAAAATAAGGAAAAATTCTTACTTATTACACTGAAATAAGTGAAATTTCTGCAATTTTGCTCCAAAATAAGGGAAATTTCTGCCTATTTGCCCCCAAATAAGGGAATTTCATCCTTTTTACCTCAAAATAATGGGAATTTCTGCATTTTTGCCACAAAATATTAGGAATTTCTGCCTTTTTGCCCCAAAATAAAAAAAATTTCTGCTTTTTTTCCCTGAAATAAGTGAAATTTCTGCAATTTTGCCCCAAAATAAGTGAAATTTCTGCAATTTTGCCCCAAAATAAGTGGAATTTCTGAGTTTTGCCCCAAAATAAGGAGAATTTCTGTCTTTTTGCCCTAACATATAGGGAATTACTGCCTTTTCGCTTAACAATTAGTGGAATTTCTGCAATTTTGCTACAAAATACGGGGAATTTCTGCTTTTTAGCCTGAATATAAGAAGAATGAATACCTTTTGCCACAAAAAAAAAAATTTCTTCTTTTTTGCTCCAAAATAAGGGGAATTTCTGCTTTTTTGCCTCTAAAAATGTGGAATTTCAGTCTTTTTCCCCCAAAAGAAAGGGAATTTCTGTCTTTTTAGCCCAAAAATAAGGAAAATTTCTGACTTATTACCCTGAAATAAGTGAAATTTCTGCAATTTTGCCCCAAAATAAGAAAATTTCTGCTTTTTTTCCTGAAATAAGTGAAATTTCTGCAATTTTGCCCCAAAATAAGTGAAATTTCTGAGTTTTGCCTTAAAATAAGGAGAATTTCTGTCTTTTTGCCCCAACATATAGGGAATTTCTTCTTTTTTACCCCACAATTAAAGGAATTTCTGCAATTTTGCTCCAAAATACGGGGAATTTCTGCCTTTTTGCCCGAAAATAAGAAGAATGCATAACTTTTTCCATAAAAAAGGGAAATATCTTCATTTTTGCTCCATATTAAGGGGAATTTCTGCTTTTTTGCCTCTAAATAAGTGGAATTTCTGTCTTTTTCTCCAAAAACAAAGGGAATTTTTGCCTTTTTTGCCCAAAAATAAGGAAAATTTCTGACTTATTACCCTGAAATAAGTAAAATTTCTGCAATTTTGCCCCAAAATAAGGGAAAATTCTGCCTTATTGACAACAAATAGGGGGAATTTCAGACTTTTTCCTCAAAATAAGGGGAATTTCTGCATTTTTGCCACAAAATATTAGGAATTTCTGCGATTTTGCCCCAAAATAAGGAAAATTTCTGCCCTTTTTCCCTGAAATAAGTGAAATTTCTGCAATTTTGCCCTAAAAACAGTGAAATTTCTGCAATTTTGCCCCAAAATAAGAGAAATTTCTGGAATTTTGCCCCAAAATAAGTGGAATTTCTGAGTTTTGCCCCAAAATAAGGAAAATTTCTGTCATTTCAACCCAACATATAGGGAATTTCTGCTTTTTTGCCCCACAATTAGGGGAATTTCTGCAATTTTGCTACTAAATATGGGGAATTTCTGTCTTTTTGCCCAAAAATAAGAAGAATGCATACATTTTTGCCATAAAAAAAGGAAATTTCTTCATTATTGCTCCCAAATTAGGGGAATTTCTGCTTTTTTGCCTCTAAATAAGTGGAATTTCTGTCTTTTTTCCCAAAACAAAGGGAATTTCTGTCTTTTTTGCCCAAAAATAAAGTAAATTTCTGACTTATTACCCTGAAATAAGTGAAATTTCTGCAATTTTGCCCCAAAATAAGGAAAATTCTGCCTTTTTGCCGCCAAATAAGGGGAATTTCAGACTTTTTACCTCAAAATAAGGGGAATTTCTGCATTTTTGCCACAAAATATTAGGAATTTCTGCGTTTTTGCCCCAAAATAAGGAAAATTTCTGCCTTTTTTCCATGAAATAAGTGAAATTTCTGCAATTTTGCCCCAAAATAAGTGAAATTTCTGCAATTTTGCCCCAAAATAAGGGAAATTTCTGAGTTTTGCCTTAAAATAAAAAGAATTTCTGTCTTTTTGCCCCAACATATAGGGAATTTCTGCCTTTTTACCCCACAATTAGGGGAATTTCTGCAATTTTGCTCCAAAATAGGGGGAATTTTTGCCTTTTTGCCCGAAAATAAGAAGAATGCATAACTTTTTGCCATAAAAAAGGGAAATTTCTTCATTTTTGCTCCATATTAAGGGGAATTTCTGCATTTTTGCCTCTAAATAAGTTGAATTTCTGTCTTTTCCCCCAAAACAAAGGGAATTTCTGTCTTTTTTGCCACAAAATAAGGAAAATTTCTGACTTACTACCCTGAAATAAGTGAAATTTCTGCAATTTTGCCCCAAAGTAAGGGAAAATTCTGCCTTTTTCCCCCAAATAAGGAGAATTTCGGCCTTTTTACCTCAAAATAAGGGGAATTTCTGCATTTTTGCAACAAAATATTAGGAATTTCTGCCTTTTTGCCACAAAATAAAGAAAATTTCTGCCTTTTTTCCCTGAAATAAATGAAATTTCTGCAATTTTGCCCCAAAATAAAAAAAATTTCTGCAATTTTGCCCCAAAATAAGGGAAATTTCTGGAATTTTGCCCCAAAATATGTGGAATTTCTTAGTTTTGCCTCAAAATAAAAAGAATTTCTTCTTTTTGCCCTAACATATAGGGAATATCTGCCTTTTTGCCCCACAGTTAGGAAAATTTTCCCAAATTCGCTCCAAAATACGGGGAATTTCTGCTTTTGCCCGAAAATGAGAAGAATGCATACCTTTTTACCATAAAAAATGGAAATTTCTTCATTTTGCTCCAAAATAAGGGGAATTTCTGCTTTTTTGCCTCTAAATAAGTGGAATTTCTGTCTTTTTCCCCAAAAAAAGGAAATTTCTGTCTTGTTTGCCACAAAATAAGGAAAAATTCTTACTTATTACACTGAAATAAGTGAAATTTCTGCAATTTTGCTCCAAAATAAGGGAAATTTCTGCCTATTTGCCCCCAAATAAGGGAATTTCATCCTTTTTACCTCAAAATAATGGGAATTTCTGCATTTTTGCCACAAAATATTAGGAATTTCTGCCTTTTTGCCCCAAAATAAAAAAAATTTCTGCTTTTTTTCCCTGAAATAAGTGAAATTTCTGCAATTTTGCCCCAAAATAAGTGAAATTTCTGCAATTTTGCCCCAAAATAAGTGGAATTTCTGAGTTTTGCCCCAAAATAAGGAGAATTTCTGTCTTTTTGCCCTAACATATAGGGAATTACTGCCTTTTCGCTTAACAATTAGTGGAATTTCTGCAATTTTGCTACAAAATACGGGGAATTTCTGCTTTTTAGCCTGAATATAAGAAGAATGAATACCTTTTGCCACAAAAAAAAAATTTCTTCTTTTTTGCTCCAAAATAAGGGGAATTTCTGCTTTTTTGCCTCTAAAAATGTGGAATTTCAGTCTTTTTCCCCCAAAAGAAAGGGAATTTCTGTCTTTTTAGCCCAAAAATAAGGAAAATTTCTGACTTATTACCCTGAAATAAGTGAAATTTCTGCAATTTTGCCCCAAAATAAGGGAAATTTCTGCCTTTTTGCCCCAAAATAAGAAAAATTTCTGCAATTTTTTACCAAAATAAAAGAAATTTCTGCCTTTTTGCCCCAAAATAAGAAAATTTCTCTTTTTTTCTGAAATAAGTGAAATTTCTGCAATTTTGCCAAAAAATAAGTGAAATTTCTGCAATTTTGCCCCAAAAATAAGGAAATTTCTGGAATTTTGCCCCAAAATAAGTGGAATTTCTGAGTTTTGCCCCAAAATAAGGAGAATTTCTGTCTTTTTGCCCTAACATATAGGGAATTACTGCCTTTTTGCTTCACAATTAGTGGAATTTCTGCAATTTTGCTACAAAATACGGGGAATTTCTGCTTTTTAGCCTGAATATAAGAAGAATGAATACCTTTTGCCACAAAAAAAAAGAAATTTCTTCTTTTTTGCTCCAAAATAAGGGGAATTTCTGCTTTTTTGCCTCTAAAAATGTGGAATTTCAGTCTTTTTCCCCCAAAAGAAAGGGAATTTCTGTATTTTTTGCCCAAAAATAAGGAAAATTTCTGACTTATTACCCTGAAATAAGTGAAATTTCTGCAATTTTGCCCCCAAATAAGGGAAATTTCTGGAATTTTGCCCCAAAATAAGTGGAATTTCTGAGTTTTGCCCAAAAATAACGAGAATTTCTGTCTTTTTGCCCCAACATATAGGGAATTTCTGCCTTTATGCCCAACAATTAGGGGAATTTCTGCAATTTTGCTCCAAAATATGGGGATTTTCTGGAATTTTCCCCGAAAATAAGTGGAATTTCTGAGTTTTGCACTAAAATAAGGAGAATTTCTGTCTTTTTGCCCCAACATATAGAAAATTTCTGCCTTTTTGCCCCACAATTAGGGGAATTTCTGCAATTTTGCTCCAAAATACAAGGAATTTCTGCCTTTTTGCCTGAAAATAAGAAGAATGCATACCTTTTTGCAATAAAAAAAAGGGAAATTTCTTCATTTTTGCTCCAAAATAAGGGGAATTTCTGCTTTTTTGCCTCTAAATAAGTGGAATTTTTTATTTTTCCCCCAAAACAAAGGGAATTTCTGTCTTTTTTGCACCAAAATAAGGAAATTTCTGACTTATTACGCTGAAGTAAGTGAAATTTCTGCAATTTCGCCCCAAAATAAGGGAAATTTCTGCCTTTTTGCCCCAAATAATGGGAATTTCAGCCTTTTTACCTCAAAATAAGGGGAATTTCTGCAGTTTTGCCACAAAATATAAGAATTTCTACCTTTTTGCCACAAAATAAAAAAAATTTCTGCCTTTTTTCCCTGAAATAAGTGAAATTTCTGCAATTTTGCCCCAAAATAAATAAAATTTCTGCAATTTTGCCCCAAAATAAGGGAAATTTCTGGAATTTTGCCCCAAAATAAGAGGAATTTCTGAGTTTTGAACCAAAATAAGGGGAATTTCTGCTTTTTTGCCTCTGAACAAGTGGAATTTCTGTTTTTTTCCTCAAAAACAAAGGGAATTTCTGTCTTTTTTGCCCCAAAATAAGGAAATTTTCTGACTTATTACCCTGAAATAAGTGAAATTTCTGCAATTTTGCCCCAAAATGAAGGAAATTTCTGCCTTTTTGCCCTTAAATAAGAGGAATTTCAGCCTTTTTACCTCAAAATAAGGGGGATTTCTGTATTTTTGCCACAAAATATGAGAAATATATATTTTTTGCCCCAAAATAAGAAAAATTTCTGCAATTTTGTACCAAAATAATAGAAATTTCTGCCTTTTTGTCCCCAAATAAGAAAATTTCTCCTTTTTTCTGAAATAAGTGAAATTTCTGCAATTTTGCCACAAAATAAGTGAAATTTCTGCAATTTTCCCCCAAAATAAGTGAAATTTCTGAAATTTTGCCCCAAAAGAAGTGGAATTTTTGAGTTTTGCCCCAAAATAAAGAGAATTTCTATCGTTTTGCCCCAACATATAGGGAATTTCTGCCTTTTTGCCCCATAATTAGGGGAATTTCTGCAATTTTGCTCCAAAATAAGGGGAATTTCTGCTTTATTGCCTCTAAATAAGTGGAATTTCTATCTTTTTCTCCCAAAACAAAGGTAATTCCTGTTTTTTTGGCCCAAAATAAAAAAAATTCTGACTTATTACCCTGAAATAAGTGAAATTTCTGCAATTTTGCCCCAAAATAAGGGAAATTTCTTCCTTTTTGCCCCCAAATAATGGGAATTTCAAACTTTTTACCTCAAAATAAGGGGAATTTTTGCATTTTTGCCCAAAATAAGGGAAATTTCTGCTTTTTGCCCCCAAAAAAGAAATATTTCTGCTATTTTGTACCAAAATTAAAGAAATTTCTGCCTTTTTGCCCCAAAATAATAAAATTTCTGCTTTTTTTTCTGTAATAAGTGAAATTTCTGCAATTTTGCCCCAAAATAAGTGAAATTTCTGCAATTTTGCCCCAAAATATGTGAAATTTTGGAATTTTCCCCGAAAATAAGTGGAATTTCTGAGTTTTGCTCCAAAATAAGGAGAATTTTTGTCCATTTGCCCCAACATATAGGGAATGTCTGCGTTTTTGCCCACATTTAGAGGAATTTCTGCAATTTTTCTCCAAAATAAGGGGAATTTCTGATTTTTTGCCTCTAAATAAGTGAAATTTCTGTCTTTTTCCCCCAAAACCAAGGGAAATTCTAAATTTTTTTCCGCAAAATAAGGAAAATTTCTGACTTATTACCCTGAAATAAGTGAAATTTCTGCAATTTTGCCCCAAAATAAGGGAAATATCTGCCTTTTTGCCCCCAAATAATGGAAATTTCAGCCTTTTTACCTCAAAATAAGGGGAATTTCGGCATATTTGCCCCAAAATAAGGGAAATTTCTGCCTTTTTGCCCCAAAATAAGACAAATTTCTGGAATTTTGTACCAAAATAAAAGAAATTTCTGCCTTTTTGCTTCAAAATAAGAAAATTTCTGCTTTTTTTCCTGAAATTTTTATTTTTGCCCCCAAATAATGGGAATTTCAGCATTTTTACCTCAAAATAAGGGGAATTTCTGCAATTTTGCCCAAAAATAAGGGAAATTTCTGGAATTTTGCCCCAAAATAATTGGAATTTCTGAGTTTTGCCTTAAAATAAAAAGAATTTCTGTCTTTTTGCCCAAACATATAGGGAATTTCTGCCTTTTTACCCCACAATTAGGGGAATTTCTGCAAATTTGCTCCAAAATACGGGGAATTTCTGCCTTTTTGCCCGAAAATAAGAAGAATGCATAACTTTTTGCCATAAAAAAGGGAAATTTCTTCATTTTTGCTCCATATTAAGGGGAATTTCTGCTTTTTTGCCTCTAAATAAGTGGAATTTTTATCTATTTCCCCCAAAACAAAGGGAATTTCTGTCTTTTTTGCACCAAAATAAGGAAAATTTCTGACTTATTACCCTGAAATAAGTGAAATTTCTGCAATTTTGCCCCAAAATAAGGGAAAATTCTGCCTTTTTGCCCCCAAATAAGGGGAATTTAAGCCTTTTAAGTCAAAATAAGGGGAATTTCTGCATTTTTGCCACAAAATATTAGGAATTTCTGCGTTTTTGCCCCAAAATAAGGAAAATTTCTGCCCTTTTTCCCTGAAATAAGTGAAATTTCTGCAATTTTGCCCCAAAATAGGGGAAATTTCTACACTTTTGCCACAAAATAAGGGGAATTCCTGGAATTTTGCCCCAAAATAAATGGAATTTCTGAGTTTTGCCCCAAAATAAGGAGAATTTCTTCTTTTTGCCCTAACATATAGGGAATTTCTGCCTTTTTGCCCCACAGTTAGGGGAATTTCTGCAATTTTGCTCCAAAATACGGGGAAGTTCTGCATTTTGCCTGAAAATAAGAAGAATGCATACCTTTTTACCATAAAAAAGGGAAATTTCTTCATTTATGCTACAAAATAAAGGGAATTTCTGTTTTTTGCCTCTAAATAAGTGGAATTTCTTTTTTTTTCCCCAAAACAAAGGGAATTTCTCTATTTTTTCCCCAAAATAAGGAAAATTTCTGACTTATTACCCTTAAATACGTGAAATTTCTGCAATATTGCCCCAAAATAAGGGAAATTTCTGCCTTTCTGCCCCCAAATAAGGGGAATTATAGGCTTTTTACATCAAAATAACGGGAATTTCTGCATATTTTCCCCAAAATAAGAGAAATTTCTGCTTTTTTGCCCCAAAATATAAAAATTCTGCAATTTTGTACCAAAATAACAGAAATTTCTGCCTTTTTGCTCCAAAATAAAAAAATTTCTGCTTTTTTTCCTGAAAAAGTGAAATTTCTGCAATTTTGCCACAAAATAAGTGAAATTTCTGAGTTTTGCCTTAAAATAAGGAGAATTTCTGTCTTTTTGCCCCAACATATAGGGAATTTCTTCTTTTTTACCCCACAATTAAAGGAATTTCTGCAATTTTGCTCCAAAATACGGGGAATTTCTGCCCTTTTGCCCGAAAATAAGAAGAATGCATAACTTTTTCCATAAAAAAGGGAAATATCTTTATTTTTGCTCCATATTAAGGGGAATTTCTGCTTTTTTGCCTCTAAATAAGTGGAATTTCTGTCTTTTTCTCCAGAAACAAAGGGAATTTTTGCCTTTTTTGCCCAAAAATAAGGAAAATTTCTGACTTATTACCCTGAAATAAGTGAAATTTCTGCAATTTTGCCCCAAAATAAAGAAAATTCTGCATTTTTGCCCCCAAATAAGGGGAATTTCAGCCTTTTTACCACAAAATAAGGGGAATTTCTGCATTTTGGCCAAAAAATATTAAGAATTTCTGCGTTTTTGCACCAAAATAAGGAAAATTTCTGCCTTTTTTCCCTGAAATAAGTGAAATTTCTGCAATTTTGCCCCAAAATAAGTTAAATTTCTGCAATTTTGCCCCAAAATAAAGGAAATTTCTGGAATTTTGCCCCAAAGTAAGTGCAATTTCTGAGTTTTGCCCCAAAATAAGGAGAATTTCTGTCTTTTTGCCCCAACATAAAGGGAATTTCTGCCTTTTTGTTCCACAATTAGGGGAATTTCTGCAATTTTGTTCCAAAATAAGGGGAATTTCTGCTTTTTTGCCTATAAATAAGTGGAATTTCTGTCTTTTTCCCCCAAAACAAAGGGAATTTCTGTCTTTTTTTCCTCAAAATAAAGAAAATTTCTGATTTATTACCCTGAAATATGTGAAATGTCTGCAATTTTGCCCCAAAATAAGGGAAAATTCTGCCTTTTTGCCCCCAAATAAGAGGAATTTCAATCTTTTTACCTCAAAATAAGGGGAATTTCTGCATTTTTGCCACAAAATATTAGGAATTTCTGCCTTTTTGTCCCAAAATAAGAAAAATTTCTGCCTTTTTTCCCTCAAATAAGTGAAATTTCTGCAAATTTGCCCCAAAATAAGTGAAGTTTCTGCAATTTTGCCCCAAAATAAGGGAAATTTCTGGAATTTTGCCCCAAAATAAGTGGAATTTCTTAGTTTTGCCCAAAAATAAAGAGAATTTCTTCGTTTTGCACTAACATATAGGGAATTTCTGCCTTTTTGCCCTACAATTAGACGAATTTCTTCAATTTTGCTCCAAAATATAGGGAATTTCTGCATTTTTGCCCGAAAATAAGAAGAATGCATACCTTTTTGCCATAAAAAATGGTAATTTCTTCATTTTTGCTCCAAAATAAGGGGAATTTCTGCTATTTTACCTCTAAACAAGTGGAATTTCTGCCTTTTTCCCCCAAAAAAAGGGAATTCCTGTCTTTTTTGCCACAAAATAAGGAAAATTTCTGACTTATTACCCAGAAATAGGTGAAATTTCTGCAATTTTGCCCCAAAATAAGGGAAATTTCTGCCTTAGAGCCCCCAAATAAAAGGAATATCAGCCTTTTTACCTCAAAATAAGAAGAATTTCTTTATTTTTGCCACAAAATATGGAAAATTTCTGCCTTTTTGCCCAAAAATAAGAAAAATTTCTGCAATTTTGTACCAAAATAATAGAAATTTCTGCCTTTTTGCCCCCAAATAAGAAAATTTCTGCTTTTTTTCTGAAATAAGTGAAATTTCTGCAATTATGCCCCTAAATATGTGAAATTTCTGCAATTTTGCCCCAAAATAAGTGAAATTTCTGGAATTTTGCCCCAAAATAAGTGGAATTTCTGAGTTTTGCCCCAAAATAAGGAGAATTTCTATCTTTTTGCTTCAACATATAGGGAATTTCTCCCTTTTTGCCCCACAATTAGGGGAATTTCTGAAATTTTGCTCCAAAATAAGGGGAATTTCTGCTTTTGCCTCTAAATAAGTGGAATTTCTGTCTTTTTCCCCCAAAACAAAGGGAATTTCTTCATTTTTGCCCCAAAATAAGGAAAATTTCTGACTTATTTCCCTGAAATAAGTGAAAATTCTGCAATGTTGCCCCAAAATAAGAGAAATTTCTGCCTTTTTGCCCCCAAATAATGGGAAATTCAGCCTTTTTACCTCAAAATAAGGGGAATTTCTGAATTTTTGCCCAAAATAAGGGAAATTTCTGCCTTTTTGCCCCAAAATAAGAAAAATTTCTGCAATTTTGTACCAAAATAAAAGAAATTTCTGCCTTTTTGCCCCAAAATAAGAAAATTTCTGCTTTTTTTCTGAAATAAGAAAAATTTCTGCAATTTTGCCCCAAAATAAGTGGAATTTCTGAGTTTTGCCCCAAAATAAGGAGAATTTCTGTCTTTTTGCCCCAACATATAGGGAATTTCCGCTTTTTTGCCCCACAATTAGGGTAATTTCTGCAATTTTGCTCCAAAATACGAGGAATTTCTGCTTTTTTGCCCGAAAATAAGAAGAATGCATACCTTTTTGCGATAAAAAAGGGAAATTTCTTCATTTTTGCTCCAAAATAAGGGGAATTTCTGCATTTTTGCCTCTAAATAAGTGGAATTTTTTCTTTTTCCCCCAAAACAAAGGGAATTTCTGTCTTTTTTGCACCAAAATAAGGAAATTCCTGACTTATTACGCTGACGTAAGTGAAATTTCTGCAATTTTGCCCCAAAATAAGGGAAATTTCTTACTTTTTGCTCCCAAATAAGGGGAATTTCAGCCTTTTTACCTCAAAATAAGGGGAATTTCTGCAGTTTTGCCACAAAATATAAGAATTTCTGCCTTTTTGCCCCAAAATAAAAAAAATTTCTGCCTTTTTTCCCTTAAATAAGTGAAATTTCTGCAATTTTGCCCCAAAATAAATGAAATTTCTGCAATTTTGCCCCAAAATAAAGGAAATTTCTGGAATTTTGCCCCAAAATAAGTGGAATTTCTGAGTTTTGCCCCAAAATAAGGAGAATTTCTTCTTTTTGCCCTAACATATAGGGAATATCTGCCTTTTTGCCCCACAGTTAGGGAAATTTCTCCAAATTTGCTCCAAAATACGAAGAATTTCTGCATTTTGCCCGAAAATAAGAAGAATGCATACCTTTTTACCATAAAAAACGGAAATTTCTTCATTTTTGCTACAAAATAAGGGGAATTTCTGTTTTTTGCCTATAAATAAGTGGAATTTTTGTCTTTTTCCCCTAAAACAAAGGGAATTTCTGTCTTTTTTGCCCCAAAATAAAAAAAATTTCTGCCTTTTTTCCTTGAAATAAGTGAAATTTATGCAATTTTGCCCCAAAATAAGGGAAATTTTTGCCTTTTTGCCCCCAAATAAGGGGAATTGCAGCCTTTTTACCTCAAAATAAGCGGAATTTCTGCATTTTTGCCCAAAAATATTAGGAATTTCTGCGTTTTTGCCCCAAAATAAGGAAAACTTCTGCCCTTTTTCTCTGAAATAAGTGAAATTTCTGCAATTTTGCCCCAAAATAAGTGAAATTTCTGCAATTTTGCCCCAAAATAAGAGAAATTTCTGTAATTTTGCCCCAAAATAAGTGGAATTTCTGAGTTTTGCCCCAAAATAAGGAGAATTTCTGTCAATTCTTCCCAACATATAGGGAATTTCTGCTTTTTTGCCCCACAATTAGGGGAATTTCTGCAATTTTGCTACAAAATATGGGGAATTTCTGCCTTTTTGCCCAAAAATAAGAAGAATGCATACATTTTTGCCATAAAAAAGGAAATTTCTTCATTATTGCTCCAAAATAAGGGGAATTTCTGCTTTTTTGCCTCTAAATAAGTGGAATTTATGTCTTTTTCTCCCAAAACAAAGGGAATTTCTGTCTTTTTTGCCTAAAAATAAGGAAAATTTCTGACTTATTACCCTGAAATAAGTGAAATTTCTGCAATTTTGCCCCAAAATAATAAAAATTCTGCCTTTTTACCACCAAATAAGGGGAATTTTAGCATTTTTACCTCAAAATAAGGGGAATTTCTGCATTTTTGCCACAAAATATTAGGAATTTCTGCGTTTTTACCCCAAAATAAGGAAAATTTCTGCCTTTTTTCCCTGAAATAAGTGAAATTTCTGAAATTTTGCCCCAAAATAAATGAAATTTCTGCAATTTTGCCCCAAAATAAGTGGAATTTCTGAGTTTTGCCCCAAAATAAGGAGAATTTCTGTCTTTTTGCCCCAACATATAGGGAATTTCTGCCTTTTTGTGTCAAAATTAGGGGAATTTCTGCAATTTTGCTACAAAATATGGGGAATTTTTTTTTGCCCAAAAATAAGAAGAATGCATACATTTTTGACATAAAAAAAGGAAATTTCTTCATTATTGCTCCAAAATAAGCGGAATTTCTGCTTTTTTGCCTCTAAATAAGTGGAATTTCTGTCTTTTTCCCACAAAAAAAAAAGGAATTCCTGTCTTTTTTGCCCCAAAATAAGGAAAATTTCTGACATATTACCCTGATATAAGTGAAATTTCTGCAATTTTGCCCCAAAATAAGGGAAATTTCTGCATTTTTGCCCCAAATAAGGGGAATTTCAGCCTTTTTACCTCCAAATAAGGGGAATTTCTGCATTTTTGCCACAAAATAAGTGAAATTTCTTACATTTTTGCCCCCAAATAAGGGGAATTTCATCCATTTTACCTAAAAAAAGGGGAATTTCTGTATTTTTGCCCCAAAATAAGTGAAATTTCTGCAATTTTGCCCCAAAATATGTGAAATTTCTGAAATTTTTTTCCGAAAATAAGTGGAATTTCTGAGTTTTGCCCTAAAATAAGGAGAATTTCTGTCTTTTTGCCCCAACATATAGGGAATTTCTGCCTTTTTGCCCCACAATTAGGAGAATTTCTGCAATTTTGCTCCAAAATAAGGGCAATTTTTTCTTTTTTGCTTCTAAATAAGTGGAATTTCTGTCTTTTTCCCCCAAAACAAAGGGAATTTCTGTCTTTTTACCCCAAAATAAGGAAAATTTCTGACTTATTACCCTGAAATAAGTGAAATTTCTGCAATTTTGCCACAAAATAAGGGAAAATTCTGCCTTTTCGCCCCCAAATAAGGGGAATTTCAGCCTTTTTACCTCAAAATAAAAGGAATTTCTGCATTTTTGCCACAAAATATTAGAAATGTCTGCCTTTTTGCCCCAAAATAAGGAAAATTTCTGCCTTTTTCCCTGAAATAACTGAAATTTCTGCAATTTTGCCCCAAAATAAGTGAAATTTCTGCAATTTTGCCCAAAATAAGGGAAATTTCTGGAATTTTGCCACAAAATAAGTGGAATTTCTTAGTTTTGCCCAAAAATAAAAAGAATTTCTTCTTTTTGTTCTAACATATAGGGAATTTCTGCATTTTTGCCCTACAATTAGGGGAATTTTTGCAATTTTGCTCCAAAATATGGGGAATTTCTGCCTTTTTGCCTGAAAATATAAAGAATGCATACCTGTTTTGCCATAAAAAAGGGAAATTTCTTCATTTTTGCTCAAAAATAAGGTAAATATCTCTTTTTTTGCCTCTAAATAAGTGGAATTTCTGTCTTTTTCCCCCAAAACAAAGGGAATTCCAGTCTATTTTGCCCCAAAATAAGGAAAATTTCTCACTTATTATTCTGAAATAAGTGAAATTTCTGCAATTTTGCCCCAAAATAATGGAAATTTCTGACTTTTTGCCCCAAAATAAGGGGAATTTCAGACTTTTAACCTCAAAATAAGGGGAATTTCTGCATTTTTGCCACAAAATATTAGGAATTTCTGCGTTTTTGCCACAAAATAAGTAAAATTTTTGCCTTTTTTCCCTGAAATAAGTGAAATTTCTGCAATTTTGCCCCAAAATAAGTGAAATTTCTGCAATTTTGCCCCAAAATAAGGGAAATTTCTTGAATTTTGCCCCAAAATAAGTGGAATTGCTGAGTTTTGCCCCAAAATAAGGAGAATTTCTGTCTTTTTGCCCCAACATAAAGGGATTTATGCCTTTTTGCCCCACAATTAGGGGAATTTCTTCAATTTTGCTCCAAAATACAGGGAATATCTGCATTTTTGCCTGAAAATAAGAAGAATGCATAACTTTTTGCCATAAAAAAGGGAAATTTCTTCATTATTGCTCCAAAATAAGGGTCATTTCTGCTTTTTTACCTCTAAATAAGTGGAATTTCTGTCTTTTTCCCCCAAAACAAAGGGAATTTCTGTCTTTTTTACCCCAAAATAAGGAAAATTTCTGACTTATTACCCTGAAATAAGTGAAATTTCTGCAATTTTGCCCCAAAATAAGTGAAATTTCTGCAATTTTGCCCCAAAATATGTGAAATTTCTCAAATTTTCCCCAAATATAAGTGGAATTTCTGAGTTTTGCCCAAAAATAAGGAGAATTTCTGTCTTTTTGCCCCAACATATAGGGAATTTCTGCCTTTTTTCCCCACAATTAGAGGAATTTCTGCAATTTTGCTCCAAAATAAGGAGAATTTCTGCATTTTTGCCTCTAAATAAGTGGAATTTCTGTCTTTTTCCCACAAAACAAAGGAAATTTCTGAATTTTTTCCCCAAAATAAGGAAAATTTCTAGCTTATTACCATGAAATAAGTGAAATTTCTGCAATTTAGAACCAAAATAAGAGAAATTTTGCCCTTTTGCCCACAAATAAGGGGAATTTCAGCCTCTTTACCTCAAAATAAGGGGAATTTCTGCATATTTGCCCCAAAATAAGGAAAATTTCTGCCTTTTTGCCCCAAAATAAGAAAAATTTCTGCAATTTTGTACCAAAATAAAAGAAATTTCTGCCTTTTTGCCCCAAAATAAGAAAATTTCTGCTTTTTTTCCTGAAATAAGTGAAATTTCTGCAATTTTGCTCCAAAATAAGTGAAAATTCTGAGTTTTGCCTTAAAATAAGGAGAATTTCTATCTTTTTGCCCCAACATATAGGGAATTTCTGCCATTTTACCCAACAATTAGGGTAATTTCTGCAATTTTGCTCCAAAATACGGGGAATTTCTGCCTTTTTGCCCGAAAATAAAAAGAATGCATAACTTTTTGCCATAAAAAAGGAAAATTTCTTCATTTTTGCTCCATATTAAGGAGAATTTCTGCTTTTTTGCCTGTAAATAAGTGGAATTTCTGTCTTTTTCCCCCAAAACAAAGGGAATTTCTGTCTTTTTTGCCCCCAAATCAGGAAAATTTCTGACTTATTTCCCTGAAATAAGTGAAATATCTGCAATTTTGCCCCAAAAAAAGGCAAAATTCTGCCTTTTTGCCCCCAAATAAGGGGAATTTCAGCCTTTTTACCTCAAAATAAAAGGATTTTCTGCATTTTTGCTACAAAATATTAGGAATTTCTGCATTTTTGGCCCAAAATAAGGAAAATTTCTGCCTTTTTTCTCTGAAATAAGGGAAATTTCTGCAATTTTGCCCCTAAATAAGGGAAATTTCTGGAATTTTGCCCCAAAATAAGTGGAATTTCTGAGTTTTGCCCCAAAATAAGGAGAATTTCTTCTTTTTGCCCTAACATTTAGGGAATTTCTGCCTTTTTGCCCTTCAATTAGGGGAATTTCTGCAATTTTGCTCCAAAATACGGGGAATTATTGCCTTTTTGCCCGAAAATAGGAAGAGTGCATAACTTTTTGCCATAAAAAAGGGAAATTTCTTCATTTTTGCTCCATATTAAGGGGAATTTCTGCTTTTTTGCCTGTAAATAAGTGGAATTTCTGTTTTTTTCCCCAAAAACAAAGGGAATTTCTGTTTTTTTGCCCCAAAATAAGGAAAATTTCTGACTTATTACCCTGAAATAAGTGAAATTTCTGCAATTTTGCCCCAAAATAAGAGAAAATTCTGCCTTTTTGCCCGCCAAATAAGGGGAATTTCAGCCTTTTTACCTCAAAATAAAGGGAATTTCTGCCTTTTTGCCACAAAATACTAGGAATTTCTGCATTTTTGCCCCAAAATAAGAAAAATATCTGCCTTTTTTTCCCTGAAATAATTGAAATTTCTGCAATTTTGCCCCAAAATAAGTGAAATTTCTGCAATTTTGCCCCAAAATAAGTGGAATTTCTGAGTTTTGCTCCAAAATAAGGAGAATTTCTTCTTTTTGCCCTAACATATAGGGAATTTCTGCCTTTTTGCCCTACAATTAGAGGAATTTCTGCAATTTTGCCCCAAATTAAGGGAAAATTTTGCCTTTTTGCCCCCAAAGAAGGGGAATTTCAGCCTTTTTACCTCAAAATAAGAAGAATTTCTGCATTTTTGCCACAAAATATTAGGAGTTTCTGCATTTTTGCCCCAAAATAAGAAAATTTCTGACTTTTTTCCCTGAAATAAGTGAAATTTCTGCAACTTTGCCCCAAAATAAGGGAAATTTCTGGAATTTTGGCGCAAAATAAGTGGAATTTCTGAGTTTTGCCCCAAAATAAGGAGAATTTCTTTATTTGCCCTAACATATAAAGAATTTCTGCCTTTTTGCCCTACAATTAGGGGAATTTCTGCAATTTTGCTCCAAAATAAGGGAAATTTTTGCCTTTTTGCCCGAAAATAAGAAGAATGCATACCTTTTTGCCATAAAAAATGGAAATTTATTCATTTTTGCTCCAAAATAAGGAAAATTTCTGCTTTTTTGCCTCTAAATAAGTGGAATTTCTGTCTTTTTCCTCCAAAAAGAAGAAAATTCCTGTATTTTTTGTTCCAAAATAAGGAAAATTTCTGACTTATTACCCTGAAATAAGTGAAATTTCTGCAATTTTGCCCCAAAATAATGGAAATTTTTGCCTTTTTGACCCAAAATAAGGGGAATTTCAGCCTTTTTACCTCAAAATAAGGGGAATTTCTGCATTTTTGCCACAAAATATTAAGAATTTCTCCGTTTTTGCCCCAAAATAAAGAAAATTTTTGCCTTTTTTTTAATAGAATGAAATTTCTGCAATTATGCGCCAAAATAAGTGAAATTTCTGCAATTTTGCCCCAAAATAAGGGAAATTTCTGGAATTTTACCCCAAAATAAGTGGAATTTCTTAGTTTTGCCCCAAAATAAGGAGAATTTCTGTCTTTTTGCCCCAACATATAGGGAATTTCTTCCTTTTTCCCCACAATTAGGGGAATTTCTGCAATTTTGCTACAAAATATGGGGAATTTCTGCCTTTTTGCCCAAAAATAAGAAGAATGCATACATTTTTGCCTTAAAAAAGGAAAATTTCCTCATTATTGCTCCAAAATAAGGGGAATTTCTGCTTTTTTGCCTCTAAATAAGTCGAATTTCTGTCTTTTTCCTTTAAAACAAAGGGAATTTCTGTCTTTTTTGCCCCAAAATAAGGAAAAATTCTGACTTATTACCCTGACATAAGTGAAATTTCTGCAATTTTGCCCCAAAATAAGAAAAATTTCTGCCTTTTTGCCCCCAAATAAGGGGAATTTCAGCATTTTTACCTTAAAATAAGGAGAATTTCTGCATTTTTGCCACAAAATATTAGAAATTTCTGCCTTTTTGCCAAAAATAAGGAAAATTTCTGCCTTTTTTCCCTGAAATAAGTGAAATTTCTATAATTTTGCCCGAAAATAAGTGAAATTTCTTTCTTTTTGCCCACAAAAAAGGGGAATTTCAGCCTTTTTACCTCAAAATAAGGGGAATGTCTCCATTTTTGCCCCAAAATATGGGAAATTTCTGCCTTTTTGTTCCAAAATAAAAAAAATTTCTGCAATTTTGTAGCAAATTAATAGAAATTTCTGCCTTTTTGACCCCAAATAAGAAAATTTCTGCATTTTTTTTTCTGAAATAAGTGGAATTTCTGCAATTTTGCCCCAAAATAAGTGAAATTTCTGCAATTTTGCCCCAAATATGTGAAATTTCTGAAATTTTCTCAAAAATAAGTGGAATTTTGAGTTTTGCCCCAAAATAAGAAGAATTTCTGTCTTTTTGCCCAAACATATAGGGAATTTCTGTCTTTTTGCCCACATTTAGGAGAATTTCTGCAATTTTGCTCCAAAATATGGGGAATTTCTGCTTTTTTGCCTCTAAATAAGTAGATTTCTGTCTTTTTCCCCCAAAATAAAAGGAATTTCTGTATTTTTTCCCCAAAATAAAGAAAATTTCTGACTTATTACCCTGAAATAAGTGAAATTTCTGCAATTTTGCCCCA